>NC_050450.1:86427225-86697225 GCF_903995425.1 Onychomys torridus
CAGTAAACAGTCTTTGACACTGGTGAAGGATGACCCAGTGACACATATCCTTTCTCTTGGAAGCTTAAAGTCTGAAGGCCTACTGGGAAAATTCCTGGATCTTTTGAGAGTGTTTATCTAGTGTCTGTTCCTTAGGCTGGGCAGTGGTGGCACACACTTTTAATCCCAGCGCTCAGGAGGTAGAGGCAGATGAATCTCTGAATTTGAAACCAGCCTGATCTACAGAGCAAGTTCCAGGCCAGCCACAGCTGCACAGAGAAACCCTGTGTCAAAAAACAACAACAAAAGGACCAGCATTTTACCTACCCCCACCTTCCTCAGGGTGGGAAAGGAGTGGTTCTAGGGTAGAATCAACCACTCACTGTTACTGTTTTAAGTCTGGCTGTCTGCTTTATTCTGGGGCCTGTGGAGCGCTGCTGAGCATCTTCCTGCCTCCTCCTCCTGGAGGCTGGAGGTGACACTGCCTTATCCTTCTGACTCTCTGGCCCTTCCCAGCAGTGCCTCTCTCACTTCTGCAACCTAGACAGCCGGAGCAGCAGGCCTAGAGAAGTGCCTGCTCTAAGTCAGGCGCTTCTTCCCCTGGGAGCATGTGGGACAGAGTGAGGAAGACAAGTAGATGTTATTAGAAGGCAGGAACTATCCCACAGCGTAGCCAGGTAGTACCTATGCATTTAGTTCCTTGATGGCATTGGAGAGCACCGACATTTACAACTGCTGCTTTTCTGTCAGCCAGGCTACCTGATTTCTCAAAGCATCTACCCAGCGGGGCGGTTGCAGTCCTGATTTCTACCACATGAGGGCACTGCTAGCCAATTAAAACTCAAGCTCCTTAGGAAACAGTTGGATGAGGGCACTCTTTCCAGGGACAGGATCACAAACACTCCCAAAGAGCCAGAGAACCTGGACCGGAAGCCAGAAAAATAACTGGTAGCACTTATTATTCCTTTCAAATGACCGAGGCCTGTGCACTTGGCCCTTCAGGCCTGCTGATTGAGCAGGTACCTAGTTGAACTTAGAAGTTCCAGGTACTCTCTCTTCAAGGTAGGTGGCTCCAACTGTCAAGCCTATTGTCCCTTTATCCCAGAGATGTTGAGTTCTAGTTCAGGAGAGTGGGACTGGTTGGATTCCAGAGGGGAAAAGGTTTTTTTACAAGTATTCAAAGAAAGTATCTTTGTTGTTGAGAAAGTATTGAGAACTGAAGACTGAGAAAATGGGTTATCTCATCTCCCCCTGGCACCCTCACCAACACAAACCTACAGAATTCAAGTGTAGATCTTTGTATCTGATTGGGCAAAGCACACCCAGGACTCAAGAGAACTCTGAGCCAAAATTATATCAGAAAAGAGCATGAAGGGGACTGCTTTGGCTATGAGCCTCATGTCTACCCTGTGCCATGTCATGGCTCTGCTGGGCATGCCAAGTGACTTGGGCCCTATGGGACTGAGGGCTCCACAGTTTACCCTCAGAAGGCCTTCCAGAATGAACAGGCTCAGGGAAATGACAGAGGTCTTCCTCCTTCCCCCATGCCTGAAGGCCCCTCCCCAGGAGGACAGCTTGATTAAACAGTCGGTGCTGCTGGAATTACTGCACAGCTGGTGCTCCCCCCAGCACCCTGAGCAGAGCAGCAGTGCAGATTAAAATCTCCAATTAGCGTTAAAGTGAAGTGAGGAGGTGCTGAGGCTGCCAAGGCAGCCAGGCCGAAACCCTGAGTTGGCACCCTTGCTCCTGCCTGATTCTGAGGCCACCCTTAGTCAGTCCTTCCTAACAGTGTCCAGTGTCTGTTAGACTTGTGTTGCTTGGGGCCAGAGGAGGACCTTGGGTTGGAGGCAGATGCTTTGCCTGGCAAGATGCTAGGACTCCACAGGATAGAAGAAAGAGAGATCAATGACTGTCAAGGAGCTGCCCTGTGTGCAGCCTACTAGGCAGCCAGGCCATGGTGACATGATGCTATTGCTGCTGATTTTTGCTTAGAGAAAGAGCCAACAGGAAAGGTCTCTCTGAGTCTTTTTATCTAAGGTACTCAGGGACATGGTATCCACATGAATATCCATCTGTGTATATTTTATCCTATCTGACCCATCTGTTCCCACCCGAGTTATGGCTCCTTCCTTCCTCTCTTCATCCTTTCCTCAGCTTTCTTGTGGAAAGGGTAGACATAGCCAGGCTCCAGAGTGTCACAGTGCCAGTCAGTCACCTGGGTCCCCGTCAGTTGTCCTTTATCTTCCTAGTTTGGGAAATAGCAAAGGTATACCAAGATGAATCAGACCCTTCCCACCCCTGAAAATCTTATTCACTCCAAAGATTCCTCTCCATTACATTTCTGTTTCTTGCCTATCAAATCCAGAAGCAGTACAGCTAACCATACCCTCTGACTGCCCTCTGCCCCTTTAAGAAAAATAGAGGTGGGTACCCAGCTGACTTAACCTACTCACACCTCCAGAAATTAGACACCAGGGCATAGTGCCACCCTCCCAGACTGGCACATGCTATCCTGGCAGAGGTTCAAGCACACACACACCCCGCCCCATGTCATACTCCTACCCTATGTCTTCCTCTACTCCCTCTCTCCACATCCTTTTTTTTTTTTTTTTTTCTCAGCTCCAAGCACAGCTGAGCCTTAAAAGGGGGGTGAGGGTGGAAAGACCAAGCTGGGGCAGGGGGGTGTAGAGCGCCAATAGCACGTTTTCACCTGCCATTTAATTGGATGTATTTTTAATTAATGGGACCTCAGGGACTAACATGAGACAATCTGATCTCTGAATAGGGACAGGGGAGGGATTGGATAAGGGAGGAGGATTGGGCCACTGGGTGCGGTTACCAGGAACCCAGGCCCATCAATCACTGGCCACTTTGCGTTCTGGCATAGAGAACAGCGAAGTGGAGGAGGAGGAGAGGCACTGGGGAAAGGTGCCAGGATTTCCCCCCAACTGCCAGGACCTCCAAAGAGAGGGAAGTGTGCTGACTGACTCAGGTCTGCAGCCTAAATTTACAGCCAGAATAGTAGGTAAAGCTGTTTTCTTGCGCCTACAGTTGAATATAAGATTATGAAAGGGAAGTGGGGTTTGAACTTTGAGCTCCTAAAGAGAGAGAATAAGAGCTAGGGACCATGGACCTGGGACTGTCATAGAGGTTACAAGCAAAATGGTATGTAAATAAGACCCGGTGACTTTGGGTCTAAATCTTAGAACCTTAATGTTGCAAGAAGGGAACTTGGAGCTCATCTTGCCTGACCCCTTCATTGTACAGATGTGGGAACCAAGACCCAGAGAGGAGGAACCAGTTGAATCCTGCCCTGAAGTTGCATTGTGTTCTGGATTTGGAGAGTTCCTGGGAGCACAGGGCAAGAAAAAGTAGGTAGGTAAGGAGGGAAGAAAGTCAAATGAAAAACCTAATCATAACGTTCTGTCCTCCACTCTCTGACATGTTAAGTGACTCTTGTCACTGTTTCCTGAGTGTTGGAAGCAGTTTAAGAAAGTTCAGCAGGTGCAGCTTGTAAGCGATGTGATATGGGAGCATCCCACTTTGTGCAGCCTGGTCCAGAGATCATTATCCATCTTTGCCTCCAGCCCCTCTCAATAGGATTTTGCCATGTTTTTTGTTTTTTGAGACAGAGTTTCTCTGTGTAGCCCTGGCTGTCCTGTAACTCACTCTGTAGACCAGGCTGGCCTCAAACTCAGAGACCTGCCTGCCTCTGCCTCTGGAGTGCTAGGTTTAAAGGTATGTGCCACCATCCTCTGGTGTTTTTATGGAAATCTCATCACAAGTTTCCATGCTATAACATAAGCAATTGGAAAAGTTATGCCAAAATGTCAAGAGTAGTTTTACACCTCTTGTCTCATGACTACAATAGAGACAGTATTCAATGCAAGGTCCTGCAAAACAAATTAGAAATGTTCCTGAATTCATGTAGTATCCTGGCCTTAGACCCTTTGTTCTCTTCTGGCTCTTGTAGTGTTGGTTTATCCTAAAGAGAAGGGCACATTTCCAGCTGCTTTTATCCCCATTCCCTTATTTCCTTCATTGCTCATATGCTAGGGCCAGCGACAGAAGGACAAGGGAAGGTAATAGGCTTTCCTGCCAAGTTGCCAAAGGTGGCATTCTCAGCAATCTCCTCTTTTCTCAAAATCTTCAACGTTCTGTGATCTGTGCTTCATGAGGCTGGAGGCAAGGATGATGCAGAGTTAGAAGGCAATACCAATAGAATTTGCCACACTCTCCAACTCTCATCCTTACCTTCCTTCCACCCCTAGAACTGTCTTCTATCTTGGTAACTTGTTTTTACCCTCAGGCCCTTGAGAAAAAAGCAGGATCTGGCTCTGCGATTTGCAACCTTATCCCAATCTGCCTTAGACTGTCAGGGGCTGTCATGGTCTGTTACTCACAGACAGGGTGAGAGGCCCTCATATCCCCCTAGAGCAATCTGATCAAAATCCTTCTAGGCCCCTTTCTGCTTCCAGGGCCTCAGAAAACTGTGCCAAAGGCTGTCCTGTCAGGGTGATGAGGAAGAAGGGAAGACAGGACATCCCACAGTTTAGAACTGAGACCTAGGGATGGAGAGATGGCTTAACCGTTAAAGGCTAGGCTTACAACCAAAAATAAATGAACTGAGACTTTATAATTCCACCTGTGGGACTGGCTGCTCAATATAGTGCAGGACATTCATTGTGAATGTTGTGTGGAGATAGGTGGCCACTCTTCACAGAGCTGCTGTTTCTAGTCTGGAACACAGAGCACTGAAGAATGGCACAGAGCAAAAGAGGGAAGGTAGCTACTTCCTGTATATAAACCTGCTACTCTTTTTTGCTCTTGGTAATTGGTTCATCCCTACTCCAATGTCCTGGCAGCATAGGGAAGCATTCACTCTACATTCTGGATGTTCTATGAGGAATAGAAATACTCTCCCTCCCGCCGGGCGGTGGTGGCACACGCCTTTAATCCCAGCATTTAGGAGGCAGAGGCAGGAGGATCTCTGAGTTCGAGGCCAGCCTGGGCTACAGAGTGAGTTCCATGAAAGGGGCAAAGCTACACAGAGAAACCTTGTCTAAAAAAAAGCAAAAAAAAAGAAAAAAGAAATACTCTCCCTCCCATTAATTCTACCAGGTCTGCCATCTACTCCCAAGGCTATCTCAGGCTATCAAATCTATAGCTTTAAGTCCACGTCTAGAACCTGCTCTGAAATCCAGAAGAAACTCAGGCCCTTTGTGGGAAAATACTTAGATATGAAGTACATATTGTAGGAAGAGGTAACAGTACCCAGAATTCCCTGCCTTCTGGGATTAGTCAGCATTGGCCTACCACTTAGATTTTACGCTAATGGGGCCTCTTTCTTCCTTCTCCCTTCAGTTTTCCCATGGGTTGAGGGTAGATCTGAAAATCTGAACTTCTCACCTTGATACATAGAAAGCTATTATGCTTTTATATCTATTATAAAGCTATTATATCTCCCTGTGTCTTCCAGAGCTATAGACAGAAAGGGAAAGCAGAGAAAGGCACTGACAGAGGTAGCAGCGCTTTGGTGCCCACTGGCCCCAGAGAAGAAACAGGCCAGAGACGAAGCCAGATGTCTGCTTCTGAAACAGCATTCTTGCCCCATCTTCTGCTTCCTTTTACATGCTGCTGAGGCAATATGCCCAAGTGTGCCAGCTCTCCTGGCTGGTGAGCCTGTCCCACTGTGCAGGCAACCAGCACTGTGCAGGCAACCAGCACTGTGCCTCTGTACAGAGCACAGCTTGGGTCTCCCACTCCTTTGCTCATTCATCTCTGTGTCTGGGTTACAGATTCCTAGGCCCTATGGTAGGAAATTGGTGGACATTGGGGCTCACTGGGTACATGTTTGCCTGTCTGTAAGAGGGGGAGGAAGAAGGCTGCTGGCAGTTCAGCAGAGCTTGAGGTTCTGGTGACTCACAGCAACGGGGGTGGCTCATGAAAACAACAGAGGGGAGGGGGATCAAGTCTGTTAGAGTTTTCTTTTGCCCCAGTCCTGCCCACTCTGAGCTCTGTAGATGAAAAATCTCTCATCTAGATTAGGAGATGTCCCAGCTATGAAAAGAAAGGGAGAAATGAGAAAGAAGTAGGCAAGAGAGATTGAGTTGTCCTGGGGAAGAAAGACTGAGACATCACCCACTATCTCCACAGGCTACATAGAGAATATAAGACATCCATTTGTGGCAGGGCAGCCCAGAAATCCTGGGTCCCTTCCAAAAGAGAGGTTTTCCTGGTAAACAGCTGTTACTATCGTTCCTCAGTTGCCTGCCTAGAACTCTGTGTACCCAGCTAATATAAAACTTTGTGGGGTGGGGCTGTTGTTTGTTTATTATTGAGATAGAATCTCATTATGTGGCCCAAGCTGGCCGCCAAGTCTCAATACTGCCTCATCTTCCAAAGCACTGTAACTATAAGCATGTACTACCATGCCTAGTGCCAAAAATTTCTTTTTGAAGATTATTTTATGTGTGTGGGTGTTTTGCCTGCACGTGTGTCTGTGTTTCACATATGTGCCTGGTGACTACTGTGGAGACCAAAAGGGAGCAACAGATCGCTGGAACTGGAGTTACAGATGGTTGTGGGTTGCCATGTCGGTGCTGGGAACTGAACCTGGGTCTCTGCAAGAGCAGCAAGTTCTTTTAACCACTGAGCCATCTCTCCAGCTACATAGACGTCTCTTAGTAGACAAACAAACACAAGATAAATACTACTACAAGACCAGACCCAGAAAGGATTGCCACCTGTGCTTAGTTAGTGCTCTCCTCACTAGACCCAGACACCTTGGACCAGAGAGGAGCGTCTAGTAGCATTTTGACTGCTGAACAGGGTTTGGTACAGACTGGGAAATGGCTGCAGCCACCAATGTTCAGAAATGCTGGTGTTCTCCCTCTTAGGTCAAGTGAGCAATATGCATTCTCTCCATCCATTCTCAGTCCATGACTGGAACTGGCAAGAAGAAACCAATAGGGACTTTGGATACTAATAACATGATAATAAACACCCTGACCTCTGGTCTCATAGAAGAGAGGATTTGGTGGGTATTCTGTGATAGATCATGAGTTCTTGTTTGTCTGTTTCTGTTCCTTTTATTGCTGGAAGCTGTTTTCTAGGCAGAGTGAGAGTCCTCTTCCCCTCTGCAGGTCATCCAGACATGACTCTGGGTGGACAGACAGGTGAGCTGTACTTCATACAGGAAGGTGAGGGCAGGGTCACTCTTCCTCCTTCCTGGCAGTGGAAGGAGCTCTGGGACCTGTTCCTAAAGCTTACTTCTGACCTAAGCCAATACATCATCTAGCCCTGGGTATAAAACTCGGACTACAGGGGGAAGCCTAGATATATATACAGGAATGGGGGACTTTAGCCTTCCCAAATTCCTTTCTCTGCTCCCTTTTCTTTTACCTCCCACTGGCCAGCTCAACTCTTGGCCACCTGATTACCTCCAATCTGACCAGATATGGTGAGTAATTATCTCTCCTTACACACACCTCCTGCCCCCTTCCTTTCTCCCCAGCTGAGAGATAACTAAATTTGAGTTGTTTCTACCACTGAATATCACAGAATCTGAATTGTATTTCCAGCCTTTGCTGCCCAGCTTGACTCCATGACTGCCTTTGGATTGGGAAGCACTCACCAGCCTCATCTTCCCCTGCAGGTATACTCAGGTCTGGACTGCTATGTCTGTGGCATCAAGACCCTGCTCTAGAGCAGAGGGCAGCCCTAGAGGTGCAATTGGAGCCTTGGCCCTAAATGTGTGTATGCCTATGCATTGGGCACACTCGTTTATTAGTGTTATTTCAGCATTGTGATGCAGAGAGAGTAAGTGTAACAGCTGCTCCTTGCTTGCAGTGTTTATTGTTACCTAGAGACAACCTCCTGGCTTTTTCCCAGATTCTCCCCCCAACCCCCCCTCACCCCCCCCCAGCCCAGCCCCCTCCCTGCCAACAATCCTGTTCTCTCCACGCTGATGGGAAATTTATAGCTTGCCCATATCATGCCATTAACTCTCTCCTGTCCATAGGGTAGATGGGTCAAGGGAAACCGAAGTGGAGAGTGGGCATGCTTTGACCCAGAGTGGAATAATGTATGAAGAACAGAGGGAGGAAGGAGACACAGCCTTCCAGTCTGTGTCCAGTTTTAGGCCCCATTCATTCTATAGTCCAAGTAGGTCAAAGCCTGCTTAGTTTATGAGATCAGTCACATTTGGGATGGTATGGCTGTAACTCAGTTGTTCTGGCTCTTGTATGAAAAGGAAAGAAGACAGAGTTTTGGATCTGGCCTTGAGATCCCAGAAGAGTTCCTCTGGACCTAGCCTTGGAATCTCCACATCCTCCTGCCAAAATTATTCTCTTCCCTGGCCATCTCTATAGTCCTTTATTACGTTGGCTAAACTTAAATAACTACAGCAAGGTAGTATTGGAGTGGAAGGGGAATATAGAGTGGCAGAATCCATAGCCTCTCCTTGTCTGAGCAAGGTAACTGTGGATGTCCCATGGAGATACGAGGTACTAGCTTGAGAGATACTGGCCAGAGCACCGCAGTGGAATTGATGTCTGACACGAAGCCTGCTGCTGAGCCTGTTGGGAAAACTTTTACCTGTGAAGGCCCCAAGAGATGTCAGGCATTCTCCCAGCTGGCCTTGATTTGGTTGGGGTTCTCTTTGCTGCTTGTCTTTCATGGTCCATTTTCTTGAATTCCTCTTGGTTTGCTCTGATCAAGTAACTGAGGAAAGAAGTGTCCTAGTCATAATCTCAGCAGAGCTGGAGCAGAACCCCTGCCATCTACTTAGGACTTTCCATGGAGAGAGTCATGCACCCATTCACCATTCACGTGGAAGCAGAAGAGAAGAAAACGGATTGGATTTTAACGGAAACAGTTGAATTAAACATGAAAAAACTTACTCATGGAATAAAATGTTTCTCTTCACTCTTCAGCTACTGTCCTGCCTATGATGAATTTGTCTGTGCCTACCCAAGGAACATTAAGTAAACATGGTTCTTTTTCTAGACTCCCTCCACATAGCCTCAGTACAATTTCCTCACAGTGCAGTAGTCCTTGAGACTTTGAAATATAGTTGTGTTTTGTTTGTTTGGTTTTGTTTTGTTTTTTGGATGGGAAGTTTTGAGACAGGATTTCTCTCTCTAGCTTTGGAGACTATCCTAGAACTCGCTCTGTAGACCAGGTTGGCCTCGAACTCAGAGCTCTGCCTGCCTCTGCCTCCCAAGCACTGGGATTAAAGGCGTGTGCCACCACTGCCTGGCTGAAATCTAGTTTTTATGGTGTTTAGATTGCATTGCAGAGAGGCATTTCTGGGTTCTGGTGCCAGCTCCACCACTTGACCAGATACCCTTTGGAAGTCACTTTGAGCCATACTTTCCTAGTCTGAAATGCAGAAAAGGCAGTAATATCTTGAGAAGCCCACACCTACATTCTTGGGTATTTCTTATTTTTTTGTCCAAGTGACTTTCTTGCTTTTAACTCTAGTGATTAAAATCTCTTAATTCCATTTTAAAACAAATTTTTTTTAAAAAATGCTAATAAAGTACTATTCTTCTAGATTGTGGAAATTTCATCAGAGTGTATAAGCTTGATCCTCAAGCGGTCTCAGTCAGCAGTATTTGATACAGTAGGATATTGTTGGGTTTTTTGTTTGTTTTTATTTTTAAAGATTTATTTATTATGTATACAGAAGAGGGCGCCAGATCTCATTACAGATGGTTGTGAGCCACCATGTGGTTGCTGGGAATTGAACTCAGGACCTCTGGAAGAGCAGTCTGTGCTCTTAACCTCTGAGCCATCTCTCCAGCCCCTGTTTTTATTTTTATGTATGGGTTTTTTGCTTGCTTGTCTGTGTACCATGTCTCTACCTGGTACCTGCAGATGCCAGAAGCTGTCATCAGATTTTTTTGGAACTGGAGTTACAGATTGTTAAAGGGTGCTGGGGGTCAACCCAGGGCCTCTGAAAGAGCGGCAAGTGTTCCTAACCACTGAGCCATCTCTCCAGCCCCAAATTCTGTTGTTTTTATGAACCAGCAGACCTGACATCATTGCTTCAAAGATTCCATGATTCCCTGAAGGGGGTGGGGGGAGTGTGTGTGTGTGTGTGTATGTGTGTGCACTCGCTTAAAAGCTTGGGAGGTTTAAAGAACGGTGGCAGTCCCCTAGAAGAGGAAGTAGCTACAGTCCCTCTTTTCAGACTCCCTAAGAAGTCAGTTTTCTAATTTCTGTGCCTCTAGCCAAGAGAAAAGCCACTGTTTCCAGACTATTTGTAAGTCACTGTTCTGCTTACGTGTACACCTTCATCCAGGACAGATCAGAGAGCAGTAGCCATTAGCAAGTATAGCAAGTAGCACTTTGCCAGATGTTTCACAGGTTGTCAAGTTTATTTACCTTCTTTATCCTACTGGTAGATCCACCAGGCATTATATTATGTGCATGTTTTTTAGATTTATTTATTATGTAAACAATGCTTGCAGATCAGAAGAGGGCACCAGATCTCATTATGGATGGTTGTGAGCCAACATGTGGTTGCTGGAAATTGAATTCAGGACCTCTGGAAAAGCAGCCAGTGCTGTTAATCACTGAGCCATCTCTCCAGCCCCCATATGTGTATTTTGTAATGTCTAAAATCTAGAAAGTATTGCCTAGACTTACTGAAATACAGAGCTCATTTCCTATTATTTGTTTTAAGGATTTACGTGTTTTATGTGTATGAGTGTTTTCTTGCATGTCTGCTGCCCACAAAGGCCAGAAAAAGGTATTGAACCCATTGGAACTCAAGTTACAGATGGTGGGAACTGCCATGTGGGTGCTGGGAAACAAACCTGGGTCATCTGCTAGAACAAGTGCTTTTGCCAGATGTGGCAGCCCATGCCTTTAATATCAGCATTTGTGGGGCAGAGGCAGATGATCTTTGAGTTTAAGCCAGTCTAGTCTATAAAGGCAAGTGTCAGGACAGCCAGGACTACACAGAGAAATGCTAGAAAAACAAAGTGTGGGGGGTGGAGGGTGGGGGGAGCACACGCCTTTAATCCCAGCACTCAGGAGGCAGAGCCAGGCGAACTCTTGAGTTTGAGTACAGCCTGGTCTACAGAGATCCCGGACAGGCTCTAAAGCTACACAGAAGAACTCTGTCTTGAAAAAAAAACAAAGGAAAAAAAAAGGAACAAGAAACAAGTGCTTTTATTTGTTTGTTGCTTGTTTGTTTGTTTGTTTATTGATGCAGGATTTCCCTGGTGTAGTTCTGGCTGTTCTGGAACTCACTCTGTAGACTAGGCTGGCCTCGAACACAGAACTCCACCTGCCTGTGCCTCCTGAGTGGGATTAAAGTCACGCACCATCATGCCTGGGTTTAATTAAATATTTCAGACTAAAGAGATGACTCAGTGGTTAATTGCACTGACTACCAAAATAATTTTATCATATGTGTATGAATGTTTTAACTGCATATGTATGTATGTATGTGCACCAAGTGTGTACCAGGTCCCCCTAGAGGCCAGAAGAGATCATTGGATCTCCTAGAACTAAAGTGTTACAGATAATTGTAAGCAGCCACATGGATACTGGGAACTAAGCAGCCACATGGATACTGGGAACTCAAGAGTAGCAAGTGCTCTTAACTACTAAGCCATCTTTCTAACCCATATGATCTTTTCATGATCTTTTTTTTCTCCCTTAGCTGTAGATCAAAGCAAGACTTTACACAGCATATTCAAGCACTCTACTACTGAGTTACATGCCTAGCACTATGCAAGTTTTCACTTTTGTCTTTGTTTCTATTTTATGAGACAGCGTCTCGGGCTGGAGAGATGGCAGCTGTTAAAGGCTAGGCTCACAACCAAAAATATAAGAGACAGTGTCTCATGTATTTCTCCCTGGCCTTGAACTTTCTATGTAGCTGAGGGTGACTTTGAAATTTTTTTTTTGGAGGACAGAGGCACATGTACATGCCACTGAATGCATATAGAAGTACATGTGGAGGTTGAAGGATGCTTGAGAGACTGAGTTCTCTTCTTCCACCGTGTGGGTTTTGGATTGAACCAAGGTCCTTGGACATGGCAACAAGCACCTTTACCAGCTGAGTCATCTTTTACTGCCTTCCTCCCCATTTTGGCACAGGGTTTCAAGCATCCCAGGCTGGCTTCAAACTCACTGTAGCTCAAGAAGACCCTAAACTGGTGGTGATCCTCCTGCTTCTGCCTGCTTACAGTGTGAGCATTTTTTAAAATTGCATTTTATCTATCTGTATATGTACATGTACATGCCACTGAATGCATACGGAGATTTTGGGGAATTCTCTCTTGCACCATCCAGGTTCTGGGAATTGAACTCGAGTCATCAGGCTTTGGAGGTAAGCACCTTTGCTCACCGATCATCTCTCCAGTCCACCCTATGTGTGTTTTTTTAAAGATTATTTCATTTTTATTGTTTGTGTGTGTGTGTGTGTGTGTGTGTGTGTGTGTGTGTGAGAGAGAGAGAGAGAGAGAGAGAGAGAGAGAGAGAGTGAGAGAGAGAGTTAGAGTTGGCCCAGACCCAGAAGAGAGCACCAGCCTTCAGTAACTAGAATTACAGGTAGTTGGAGCTACCCAACATGGATGCCGGTAGCTGAACTCTGATTTTCCAGAAGTACAGCAAGCAACCACTGAGCCATCTCTCAGTTCTATTTATTTATTTTTAATTTATTTTCTTTTATTATTTTATGTATACAGATATTTTACCTGAATGTATATATGTGCACTATTTGGGTGCTTGATGCCTGTGGAGGTCAGAAGGCATTGGATCCCAGAAGAGAGCATTGGATCCCCTGGAACTGGAATTACAGATAATTGTGATTTGCCAAGTGGATTCTGGGAATCCAACCCAGGTCCTCTGGAAAAGCAACTAGTTTTCTCAACCACTGAGCCATCTTTCCCATCCCCTGTTTATTTTATAATTATGTGTATGCATCTGTGGCTGCTTGTAGGTATGTACACGTAAGTGCGGTTGCCTTTAGAGGTCAGAAGAGAGCACTGGGTACCCTGGAGCTGGTGTTAGTTTTCAGACATCTGGCATGGGTGCTAGGATCCAAACCCAAATCTACAGCAAGAACAAGTGCTCTTAACCACTGAGCCATCTCTTCAGCCCCATCCTATGCATTTTTAATAGTAGAGATACTGGGCCAACAGATACAAATATCCACTTCCCATGGTTATGACTATTTTACTGATGGACCAATGAATACTATTTATTATTAATCTTTTTCTAATGAGAATTGTGTGTGTGTGTGTGTGTGTGTGTGTGTGTGTGTGTGTGTGTGTGTGTGTGTTTTGAGACAAGGTCCCTATGAGTCCTCAGTGCTCTAGAGCTTACTATGTAGGCTGACCTCAAGCTCACAGAGCTCCTCCTGCCTCTGTTTCCCAAGTGTTGGAATTAAAGTTGTGCACCACCATGCCTGGCCTTAACCTTCTTTTGAATTCTACAATGGAGACACAAGAGCAAGCCACTGTGGAAACATTCTTTATCATAGCTAGGTAGCTTGCTTTTGTCTTTCCTTCCTTTTCTTTTTTAATTGCTTATATTTATTTTTAAGATGAGGTTTCTCTATGTAGCCCTGGCTGTCCTGGAGCTTGCTCTGTAGACAAAGCTGGACTTGAACTCAGAGATCCACCTGCCTCTGCCACCCAAATTCCTTTGTTTATTGAGACAGACTCTCCTGTAGCACTGGCTACCTCAAACCTGTTATGTAATTAAAAATGACATTAACTTCTGATCCTCCTGCCTCTGCCTCCCAAGGACTGAAGTTAGAGATGTGTTTCACGACATTTTGTTTTTATAGATTTTTTTAAGTGAAATAATTGTAGATTGATACTCAGTTTAAGAAATAACACCAGGGCGGTGGTGGCACACGCCTTTAATCCTAGCACTCGGGAGGCAGAGGCAGGTGGATCTTTGTGAGTTGGAGGCCAGCCTGGTTTACAAATCAAGTTCCAGGAAAGGCACAAAGTTACACAGAGAAACCCTGTCTTGAAAAACCAAAATAAATAAATAAATAAATAAATAAATGAATGAATAAAAGACACCAAGTTACACAGAGAAACCCTGTCTTGAAAAACCAAAATGAATGAATGAATGAATGAATGAATGAATGAATAAAAGACACCAAAATCTGAGTATAGTGGTTCATGCCTGTAATCCCAGCACTCAAGAGGCTAAAGAGGACTGACTAAATTTGAAACCAGTTTAGCCTATAGAATGATTTCAAGATCAGTCAGGGTTAAAGTGAACCCCTGCTGTTACAAAAACCAAAACAAAACAGGCTGAGTATTGGTAGTATACCTCTTTACTCACAGCGCTCACGTCGATTTTATGAGTTTGAGATCAGCCTGGTGTGCATAGTTCTAGTCTAGTCATAGCCACATAGTAAGACCCTGTCTTTTTCGAGACAGGGTTTCTCTGTGTACCTTTTTGCGCCTTTCCTGGGACTCACTTGGTAGCCCAGGCTGGCCTCGAACTCACAGAGATCCGCCTGTCTCTGCCTCCCGAGTGCTGGGATTAAAGGCGTGCGCCGCCGCCCAAAGACCGTCTTAAACAAACAAAAAGAAACCCAAAGGTTGGGGAGATAGTTCATTGAGTAAATATGTTTGCCACATAAGCATGAGGGCCTGAGTCCAGATCCCCCACAAACACATTTCTAAACCCAGCATTGGGGTAGGGCAGAAACAGTTGGATTTCCAGCGTTTGCTGACCAGTCATCCTGACCAATTGGTTCAGTGAGAGATCCTGTGTCAAAAAAATAAGGCAAAGAGTGATAAAGGAAGATACTCATCAACCTCTAGGAGCTACATGCATAATCACACATTTACCCACACATAAATATATACACACATACATACAAAAATAAGAGGTGGCCCCTGAAGTTTATCACTTTGCAAAACTAATAAAATGTATCTGTAATATTGACATTGATGCAGTCCATTAATCTTGTGAAGATATCTGTTTATTGGGGGTGGGGTATGCATTATGCATATAGAGGTCAGAGAACAACCTGTGGAGTTGATTTTCTCCTACCATGTGGGTCCTGGAAATGGAACTCAGGTTGTCAGGCTTGGTGACAAACTTGACTTGCTGACCTATCTCACTGGCCCCAAATATCTGTAGTTTTACTAAACATATGCATGTGAGTAAATAAGTGCTATACAGTTTTATTTCCTGTGTTACATTTCTATATCCCCTTCTACAGTGAAACTGCTGAACAGAGAAGCTGGAGTGAAGCTTGGTGGTAGAGGCACTTGCCTAGCATGCCCAAGGCTCTGGTTTCAGTCTCCGGTACCCACAGAAAGGAAGGCTAAGGAAGAATGAAAGGATGCTTTATAGTTCCAGCTCCCCAGAAGTCCCTGTGGGTTTTTTTTTTAATTACACCTACCCTCCACCCCCATTCTTTGTGTATAATATGGAGTCAATTCTTTTATGTTTCTGTGATTCACAGGGATTGAACTTGGATCATCAAACTTAAATGTCAGTCAGCAAGAACCTTTATCCACTGAATCATCTGGCTAGCCATCTACACATGTCTTAATTCTTGTTACTACTAACCTTCCCACTTGTAAAATTTTACCACTTCAAAGATGGAATTAGTCTGCAATATTTTAGGATTGGCTTTTTTTCATGCAACATCCAATCTTTTGTATGTTCCAGTGGTTTATTCCATTTATTTAGTCCATGGTATAGATAGACCACCACTACTTTAATTTATTATGTTCTAGTGTAGTCTATTTTTGAGACGGGGTCTTATATATCCTGTGCTGGCCTTGAACTTCCTTTATAGCCAGAGATGATGTTGGACTTCTTAGTTCTGGGATTACAGGTGTGCACCTCCACACACGGTTTATACCATTGTTAATTTGTCCATCTGTTGATGAAACTGGGCTAATTCTACTTTTGGGGCTACAAATAAGGTCCCTGAACATTTGTCTCCAGATTTTTCTGCGAACATAATTATTTTTCTTTTGAGACAGGGTCTCACTCACTATGTAGTTTTGTCTGGCCTGGAACTTGCTATGTAGACCAGGCTGGCTTTGGACTCTTAGTGATCCCCCTGCCACTGCTTCCCAAGTGTTGGAATTATAAGTATACACCACTATGCTCAGTAAACATAAACATTTTTAACATTACCAAGTTTTACCCATCAATAAAGTTTTGTATTCACTAGCAATGAGTGAAATAGCCCATTTCCCTTGGTTAAGTGTTTTATAGTCACAATTATTAAACTTCTTGACCCTTTGGGTATGGCATTATCTTATTTTGTAAATGAGGGTATTTGAGGCTCATAGTCATTTTCCCAAGATCACATTCTGTTAAGTGGCAAAGAAGAACTTGGATCCCAAGTTCATCCCTTTCTACATCAGACATTGTCAGACGGGAGGCCTTCATATTTAGCTATGGGTCCTGGGAAGAGTATGGGCAGTACTGGCAGAAAGAGATGCTGGAAGCAAGGATATTCTTGGAATAACCTGGGTCAAATTTGGACAATCTTGGTTTATAGATTGGAAGAGCAGCCATGCTGCAGAGTGAAGATGCTGTGACATATACGCTTGTCATTTTCCCTTTAGCAGAGGCTGGTATGAATGCAGCCCTTGAGCAGTGTCCTTACAGACCTGAGACCTAAAATGGGAAAGGAAGATCTAGCCTTTGAATGCCAATCAAAGATCCTCCTTGGAAATATGGACTTCAACGTATCTCTGAGGTCTGAGGAAATGGAGGCCCATAGCAAGTGAGCTCTATCCCAGAGGGGTAGCATTTTGTTGTTGCTTTTAATGATAAGGGGACTACAGTCCTTTACACACACATACGGTCTTTCCATGGGCACTATAGAGAGGGGATAAGCAAAAATCCCAATCCATTTCAGTCTTGACTTTACCACTGTGCTTTTTTTTCCAATATCATGGAAGCTGGAGAAATCATCTGCTCCTCAGCCTCTAGACACAGGTTGAAGGTGACAAATGGAAACCTATGATAGATAATAAAGATGCCAACTTGCAGCCTGGCAGTCGTGGTGCTCACCTTTAATCCCAGCACTTAGGAGGCAGAGGCAGGCAGATCTTTGAGTTCGAGGCCAGCCTGGTGTACAGAGCAAGATCCAGGACAGCCAAGAAACCCTAAAAACAAAAAGATGCCAACTTGCAGGAGAGGAGGTTTGGCTCCTGAGAGCTCCATCTAGTCCAAGGCTACCACCTTCCACTTCCTACTGGTGTTGACTCTTGTTTGGATAATTTTGCCATTTCTCCCTTGCCCTTTTCCAGTAGCTGTGAACCCAAAACGCCCCCCCCCCAATTACTTACAGTTCCAGAACCAGAGTGATTTCCCCCCATCTCCCTCTCCCTCCTCCCTCTCCCCCTCTCTCTCCCTCCCCCTCTCTTCCCTCCCTCCTCTCTTTTCTTTGGCCTATTTGAAACAACATATCCCCCAGTGACACCCCATCCCCACCCAATAATTTAGGCATAAGAGACAAACATTGAGGCCGAAAACAGGGATTAAAAGGATATACAGGCCCATGCTGCATTCTGAATTGGCTAGAGCTATATCGTCCTGAGCTTTTTGTCTTATGGTTAGAAGTTCTGAACAAAAAGCAGATTGAGTCTTTCCCTCTCTCCCTTACTGAGATTTCCTGACTCTCAGACATCCTGAATGATGCTGAGAAGTCTTTTCCATGGAGCCTGGATGTTGCCTGCCTGGGATATCTCAAAATCCTGCTGTTACCTCTCTTTGGATCCTCTAGTCCAGGTCCCACCCTCTCCCTGGCACCTCTCCTTCCCATTCCTCCTTTCTCCTCTCTCTCTCAGCAAGTTTTTTATGTGATTACAGGCACTGCATGGTAATTAGTGCTAAACTCATTTGCACAACTACAGTTAATTGGCTACAACAATTAATTAATGTGTTGGAAATTTGGCACTGGAAAAAAAAGTTTGTCATCAAAAAAAAAAAAAAAAAGGCAAAAAATTGTAGAGTGAGATACCCATAAAAATCGAGGGCAGGCTTCAAAAAAGCCCAGCTGGGCCTTCAACTTCAGGCCAGCCTTAGATGCCTTCCCATCTCAACTTCAGCGAATTTTCCTCTTTTGTTTTTATCTCCTCTTTCTTTTTTTTCTTTTCTCTCTTTTTCTTTTCCTTTTTTCTCTTTCTTTTTTTCTTTTTCTTTTTTTTTACAACTTAAGCAAACTCATTTCCCTGATAAAATATAGCATGACTAATGGCTAGAGCATGTAAAAATCATTGGGAAAATGTCCTTGGAAGACGAATGCATTTTCAGCAGAATAATTAACTTAATTAACAAATTCACATGCATATTCATCAGGCTATTAATGTCTTCTCGGCTCAGCTTGATGAACATTGCGGTAATAACCATCTCATTTACATACTGCATTCTACTGCGATCCAAAACAGATACAACATACAGGCATACACACATACACACACACACACACACACACACACACACACACACAACATGCCTAGGCTGCTCTTCTAGGTTGACTGGGAGCGTGTGTGTGTGTGTGTGTGTGTGTGTGTGTGTGTGTGTGTGTGTGTGTTCGTGTTCACATACTCCAACTGGGCTGAGGGTCATGACTCAGGTGGCTAGGCAAACGCACATGTGGATGATATCTGAGAGAACTTCATATTTATCTCCCTCTCTCTCTCTCCCTCTCTCTCTCTCTCCCTCTATTTTCTTGTTTCCTTTTCTCTGTGTCATTTTCTCTCTTCTCTTACCCCCCCTCCCACCTCTCTAGGGAAAAACTTGGTATCCGTGCCAACTTTTCCCCCTCCCCTCCTCCCTCTCTTCTTCCCCTCTCCCAACTGCTGCCAGCCGGCATCAGCGCCGAATTGCCATCTCCTTGAGCTCTCTGTGGAGCAATCTCAGAGAGCAGTAAGGTGTGACGCGGGGCTCTGCCGGCTCCGCAGCACCGCCTGCGGAAAGAGCGCAGGATGGCGGAGGAAGATTAAGAGAAATCGCAAGCAGGGCTCGACTGCCATTGGTGTGTGCAAACGCTGAGGAGGAAGGGAGAGGGAGAGGGAGTAGAGGGGGAGAGAAAGGGGGAAAAACCAGCAGCTGTCGGCCTAATTCTTCTAACACTCTGCTTGTGGTCATATTAGAAAAACAGATTATGCCCCTCGGTGCCACTCACTTATACTTGACATACGTTAATGTTCTATATCTCCATTCTCGGGTCTTCACAATGATGGACTTGGGTCTAGGAGGATGGGCCTGGGTGGCCAAGAGGCACAGAAGAGTCTGTCCTCTCCTTCTTTCCTGACCTCCAACCCCAGTCTCTTCTGACCCTTTAAAAACAAGCATGGGCCAGGCAAGATGGCACACACCTTTATTCCCAGCGCTCTGGAGGCAGAGACAGGTGATCTCTGTGAGTTTGAGGCCAGCCTGGTCTACATAGTGAGTTGTAGGCTAGTCAGAGCTATGGAGATAAAGGAGAGAAGAAAAGCGCAGTTGACGGCTGACTCACTATTTAGCCCCGCCTATTGCAGCCACTTAGAAGGTGCAGAGGTCAAGATACCCAGAAGCCCTTTTCCCTAAGGGTCTCAGTCAGGGGCTCTCTCTCTCCCCACCCCCACACACATACACACACCCTTTTGAGTCTTTTTTATTGTTTTTCAAGACAGGGTTTCTCTGTGTAGTTTTGGCTGTCCTGGAGCTCTCTCTGTAGACCAGGCTGGCTTCAAACTCACAGAGCTCCACCTGCCTCTGCCTCCTGAGTGCTAGGATTAAAGGCGAGGGTTGTCACCACCAGAAGGCTCCTTTAGAGTTTTAATAAAGATTACTTAAGGCCAAGAGAGATTATGTGGCAGCTCCTCCTGTAACCTTTGCATGAGCCCTCCCACACAATCAGAAATTGGGGATCAGAGAAAGGGGTCTATATAGTCCATTCTCTAAGAGGGCCTTTACTGAAAAACCATAAACAAAACAAGAGGGGGGAGAGAGAGGAGAGAGAGAGAGAGAGAGAGAGAGAGAGAGAGAGAGAGAGAGATCAGGATTGTTTCTAGGTTGTTATGGAAACCAGGTTTCCTCTTCCTGGTAGTTAGGGAGGAGTGCCTGAGTCCTCTCCTTCCACCAATCCTGAAGGTTGTACAGGCGGAGCTTGCCAAGGCATGGAGAAGGGCTCATCTTAGAGGACAAATCAACCATTCTTCTTAGCTGGCCCACCAATTCAGAGCCCTCTCTTTCCCTACCTTCTCACCCAATATTCAGTCAAAGGATGCTTTTTTCCTCTGGTGCCTTGTCCTCTGTGGAGACCTGTTGCTTAGCAACCACTACTGCCTTCCTCCTAATAATTCACAGGGACTGAGAGATATAATATCTGTCTCTATATTCAGTTCCTCTCCCCTGTCTATTTATATTTAATAAC
Organism: Onychomys torridus; assembly: GCF_903995425.1. Taxonomy (NCBI): domain Eukaryota; kingdom Metazoa; phylum Chordata; class Mammalia; order Rodentia; family Cricetidae; genus Onychomys; species Onychomys torridus. The sequence continues at coordinate 86,447,597 of NC_050450.1, forward strand.
TGAAGCACTGTCTTGAGTTCCCTTGGCACCTGTTTTAGAGGGCACTTAGAAGGATCAGGCTGCAGCCTGCAGAAGGTTACACCTGAGGAAGAACAGGGAAGAGTGAGAAAAGGAAGGCCGCTGTAGAGCCATATTCTCCAAAGTGTAGTTGGAAAGACTTACAGCATGGGCTATGGGAAGGAAGTATCTGTTTCTAGGATCAATGCTAAGACCTTAAGTGCATCCTAGCAGCTAACATCCCCAGACTGGTACTTTCTCACTTTCTACTCCGACCCCCGCTGCTGCTTCTTGACCATTTCCAGTCCATGTCTCTCTTACATTCTTTCATTGTTATTTTTGTTTTTGAGACAGGGTTTCTCTGCGTAGCCCTGGCTGGCCTGGAACTTGCTCTGTAAGACCAGGCTGGCCTGGAACTACTCAGAGATTCACCTGCTTCGGCTGACCAAATGCAGGGACTTCTTGCCCAGCAATATTTCTACATCCAAGAGACTCTAGTGTCTGGATGTTGGAATGTTAGAGGTGTTATATGCTGAAGGAAGTCCTCAAGGGCTCTGGATATCACCTAAAACTTTCTGGTCACTAGGAAGGAATCCTGAGCTCTTTACCAGAACACCCCCAACTGATGAGGCAGTGGAAACTATATGGTATTGCCAAAAATGAGGCTTAAGGGAGGCCTTATGTCAGAAATCAGACCTGGACATGGTGGTATACACCTCTAATCCTAGCACTCAAGAGGCTGAGGCAGGTGGGCTGCCATGAATGCAAGACCTATCTGGACTGTATAGTGAATACCAAGCCAGCCAGGCTTACTTAGCAAAACCCTATCTGTAGTTAGAGTTTTCCTGCCTGGCCCAGTCAGGACAAATCTCTCTTACCCGCCAGTCCCACAGACGCTCAGACCCAACCAAGAAAGCACACAGAAACTTACATTATTTACAAACTGTATGGCTGTGGCAGGCTTTTTGTTATCTACTTTTTTTTATCTTAAATTAACCCATTTCTGTTAGTCTATACTTTGCCACATGGCTTGTGGCTTACCGGTATCTTTACACGTTGCTTTTCATGGCGGCGGCTGGCGGTCTCTCTCTCCAGCCTTCTACTTCCCAGAATCCTCTTCTCTCTTGTCCCGCCTATACTTCCTGCCTAGCCACTGGCCAAACAGCATTTTATTTACACAGAGCGATATCCACAGCACCTATCTCCAAAAAGAGTTAAGAGACCAAGGTTTGGGTTCACCTATTCTTATTCTCCTGTGTTCTGGGTTCTTCTACTCAACCTTTTAAACCTGTTGTTACTAAATCTGCACACCACATACAGCAATAGCATTTACCTTGCTAGACCTTCGCAGAACAAATTGAAGTGGTATGTGAAAGGAAACACCCTGAAAGCTGACAAATTGAACGTCAATGTTGTTTTAAGGTAGGAAGACTATCTGGTTGTGGGGAAGAGGGTGGTGTATTAAATTGATCCCAGCTTTGGACTTAGGAAAAGCCCTTTCCATAGCTCTCCAAACTGCCCATCTTCCATTATTTTGTTGACAGTAAGGGTACAACTCTTTGTCTTCTGGTCAGTGGCACTGGGAATAATAAATCCAAATCAATCACAGGGCCCTTGGAAGGTCATGTGGTATCATTTTTATCCCCCTTACCTCCCAGTCCCAACCTAAGACTTCTAGTCCAAGGTTTGGCCTAAGTGACCAATACGACATCCGTAGTGGCGTCGTCTCCCCCCCCCTCTCTCTCTCTCTCTCACACACACACACACACACACACACACACACACACACACGACCCTCTACTCCTTTCCCTGGCCAGCACATTCCTTGCTATCATGCTAACTCACAGACACACAATTTTACCCACCATACCCCCCTTCACTAAACCTCTTCCAACCCGAGCCTTCTGTGGGAGACAGATGGGGTGTCTGCAATGGAAAAGGCTCTGGGCTCTACGCCGCCTTGGGTGAGTAGCCCCCCATCTCCTCACTACTCCTCTCCCCACCTAAGACACTCAGATTCACCATGGGCAGCCCTGGTTGTTGCTAAGGATTCCATCTCCCCTCTCAGGTCCAGTCTTACCTAGGATAGCATTTTCCTCTTGAGACCTAGACCTCAGCCCCTACTCACACAAGTACAGCACAAAGAAGGGGTCAGGCTCCGTGTGGGGACCATGTGGAGGACCTGTGACCTTTCATTGAGAACTAGATGGCTAGGGTTCAGGACCTGACAGAAGACGCTAAGTCTGTACAGCATCTTTGTTCTAGAAATCTGGGGTCCCTGGAGGGAAGCTCAGCTCTGGGAAGGGAATGAGAACTAACATTATAGAGCACCAACTGTGAGCCAGGCACAGTGCCAGAGCATTTCCATACCTAGCATTTCCATACCTGCCCTCAACCAGTAAGGGAGGAGGAGTCAGAGTATTTGTCTTAGGAACCCTCAGCGTCACAGCACAGCGGACCACCTACCCTTTGATTTTGTGATATCACCACCAGCCTTCTAACCCCGGGCCGGTCCTTTCTTCTGTCTCCTCTATGCTTACTTTACTCCTCAGACTCAATCAGGTCGTGCCCCCCACCACCCTCACCCGGCTCTATTCTGCTTTTTCATGATGCTATCTGTCCTGTTTTCTGAGGTCTTCACATAGTGTCACACTTGATTATGCAGCCATTTGAATTTTATTTTAATTATATTAAAATATGTGTATGAGTATGGGTTTGTGCACATGAGTGCAGGTATCCACAGAAGTCAGGAGAAGGCATCAGGTCCCCTGGAACTGGAGTTAACTGATGAGCTGTGAGCCCCCTGATGTGGGTGCTGAGGACTGAATTGAAGTCCACCACCCCAAAGGCAGTATGCACACTCAAACACTGAGCCATCCCTCTAGTCCTTTGTGCAGGCATTTGAATGACAGTCTTTGTTTGCTTTGATGGTAAGTTACAGAAGAGCAGTTTGGGTTCACCTTCCTGCTCCCAGGACCCAGGACAGTTCCTAGCATAAAGCAGTAGTTTGGCAAGTATTCACTGAGTGATAAAGAGATACATCTCTGACCTAAACTTAGCTTATTAACTATTCCTTCACCCCAGAGCTGAGGCACTCCAGTGTGTGAACCAAGAAGTAGGGTGCCTCATTCACCCTAGAAATGCTAGCAGGATGAGACTAACACTAATCCCTTCCTGCTGTCCAGAGCATAACCACACCTTCCTGTTCTCTGACTTCGCAGGTGCCAAGAGAGCCCAAAAGCCCGATCATTTCCCCACCCTGGGGAGGCCTGAAATCAGGCATGCGAGCTTCATGGAGGGGAGTTTCATCAGGATAGGGTGCCCTAAGAAAATTCCTCTTTTCTACCTCAGCCAAGACTACAGAGACCATCTGACACCACTCTCTGTTTGCCTCTGTCCTCTTTCTCTGGGCTTTAGGGGAAATGCTTAAACTAAGTAGGAATTTAGCAGAAAAGGGAGCTGCTTGTTCCTTGAAATGCCTGGGAGCTGAGTGCAGAGTCTCATTCAGGTGACTGGAGCATAGGGACACAGCCTCCAGAAGCAGCAAGTCCTATGCTGCTGCTCTTTCCAGACCTCAAAAAGCAGGTGGATCTCTAGGTGGTGTGCTACCCCCAGCCCGGGGCTTTATCTAACTCTTTTGTTGCCTATCGTCTGTGAGGAGGTGAAGTCAAGCTAAGCCCAATAGTTCCTTGCTCTCCCTAGCCATTCCATATTCCTAACATTGTACAAGCACACAGTTAGCAATCTTCCAGGCTATAGCACTCTGAGCCAGCTCAGTTCCAATACCCAGCCCTCCCAGCAGCTTCTCAGCCAGGTTCCTGATGCTACCCCCTTAGTACCCAGGTATCTAGGGTCATAGATCTGGAAGCCATTCTGGGAAGTGTTGGACTCTCTGACCCTACTTGTTCTCTGGGTCTCTAATAAAACAGGACAACTCAGGCTGCAGGCCAAGCCCTTGTGTCCTCATCAAAGGCAGCATCTGTCCCCTCCAAAAAGAGAACCCTGCGGGGAGGAGGTGAGACAGGCACATGGGAGAAACCTCAATCTTGCCTGGGCTCTTACACCAGATTCCACTGCAGGCATAGATTGTGGGTGAGGACCCAGACAGGCACAGAGGCCTACATATACCCTCCCAGGGCTGCATGCCTCTGAGCCCCTGTACATGAAAGCTTCTCCTGGGCTTACCCAACTACCTGGACTGCTGCTGTTGCCAAGCGGCCTTCTTTTATTCATGCGTTGTTTTATTGCTGGCAAATGCTGCTGCTTGCCGCTGTTGGAGACGTTCCTGCCAAATCCATCCCAACATCTTGGCCTGGCATCAGGGCGGCATGCTAATGTGGAAATTTAAAGAGCCGCTCGGCTTTAAATCGGAATTTTAAATGAGCAGCAGTGATCCAAGGGGACCTAGGCAAAATGGAACAGTAGCTGATGTCCTCCTTCTCCTCAAACACCCACGGCGTCACCTCAGGGTCCTTTGACATGGACATTGGAAGAGGTGGTGACATGGGAATGCTAGAGGAAGAGGGAGCTATTGGGGTCAAGGAGCTGGGAACCCCCACTTAGAACCAAGAAGGCACTCATTGCTTAGTCCTGTGGGCAAATGGAGGCAGGGATTCTGTCCTCAAAGGCTCAGGCTTGGAGTTGGTGAAACTGAGGTTCTCTCTCACCAAGAGAAGGCCTGCTCTACAGGGAAGAGAGGGACAAGAAAAGTGGAGTCCATGAAGATGGGCAGCATGCACTGTTGCCCACTAAGATGTGTGCACACAGCTGTATGTGCAGGGTAGTTAGGATGCTTGCTGAGGCCAACACAGCACACATCCACACAGTTCACCATCACCACGAGTGGAAGGGAATCACTCATACTTAGAGCAACAGTCTTTTCACACACCGGTCACCATTCTAATGCAGAGCAAGCCAGCTTTTGCCAACTGCTGGTCTAAACTGTGCCCAGATTCTTCCATATATCCCACCTTCCCAGCTCCTGGTAACTGCTTCAAGTCAGCCATGGTGATGGAGCCCTGCGGCTTCTCTGCTAGTAGGGGCAGGAGGCGTCCAAGGTCGTCCTGTGCATCTGTCTTGACCACAGAACAGTGCACTCTGTGGTGACTACAAGATGAGAGGTCCAAGTATATCATGTGGGAGGGATGCTGGGCTCATCTTTAGAAGAGGGTCTATGAACCAGGCAGCCTTTAATCCCAGCACTCGGGAGGCAGAGTCAAGAGGATCTCTGTGAGTTCAAGGCCAGCCTGGTCTGCAGAGTGAGATCCAGGACAGCCACTAAAACTACACAGAGAAACCCTGTCTCAAAAAAAAAAAAAAAAAAAAAAAAGAGGGTCTATGGAGAAGACGTCGTCGACAGAACCTATGGCTGTCTGTGATTTCCTCCTCTTACAGGTAGCCCTTTATTATTAGGAAGCATTGATTATATGGCCTCAAGATACCATGCTTATTGGAGCAGAAGGCTTCATGGTTTCCTAGGTTGATAGGTCCTCAGGAATCTGGATATGCTGCATCCACTAAAGGTTCTATCAAAACTCACTTGGTGGCCAAAACCTGACCTTAGGCTGCCAAGCCAAGAGATGCTCCCAGACCTTCTCCAAGATTCCTCCTCCCTGGAAGAAGAATCTGGCTCTTCCGAGAGCCAGCATGGCTGCCAGCCAAGGTGCTTAGGGCAGGCCTGGGGCATGCAGCTGGCACCTGCCTACCAGATCCCTTAGGAACACCCTCCTCCACTCTCATGGTCCCGTTTAGATGGCTTCTGGGCTATAAGGAGACCGAATTCACTGTTCCCTATTCCCAGAGAAAACTTTGAACTGGAAAGCCTCTGATCTTCCATTCTATTGGAAGTTGCTCTTGTATCCTCCATCAAGCCTACATACACGAAAAGCCACCAGACAACTTCTCTAGGCAGGACCAAAAACTTAAATGTAGTGGAGTTGAGCTAAAGTTACATAAGGGAAGCTGAGAAGTTAGGCCAGGGCTGGAGTTATTAAGGTCAAGAAATATATGAAGAACAACTCAATGTGAGTGAGATAGGATATGAATGGGAGGAGCTGAATGAATCTGCCCCCTCATCTAATTGGCAACATGCAAATAATATGCAAACCCCATACTCTTTGTTTCGAGGCTACCTGGCCTGTATTTTTTGAAAATGGATTTGTAAAGGAACCTCCAGGAAGTATCCGAAAATTCCAAGACATGGGAATATTCAGACACAGTATGGCTATGCAGTTCTAACTTATCTAGTTTTGTGTGGGCTCGATCTTCTTTCTGTGGACCTCACCACTGGATGGTGTCTGAGGCTTCTCTCCAATGCTAACAACCCAGGGTTCCCTGATCTGGGGCATAGTGCCAATGCAAGGTGGAAGGGCTGATTCCATGATGGGATGGAAGCCAAGGCCCTTGGCTTTCTTTCCCCTGCCTCCCACCTCAATTCTACCATGCCATTCCCACACTCCTGCCATCACAAAGTGGACAAGTTTCTGAAGATCGTTTTGGGTCCCACCTGGTGCCTTTATCCATACAGTTTCCTCTACCTGGAATGTTCTCTCTGTTTCAGCCTTCCACCTAACTACACTCCAGATCCAAAGCTTTGCTTTTCCTTTCCACTCTGAGGTTATAGCAAAACGTTCTGCTTCTGAGTGCCTCTGTGTGTCGCCTCTATGCTGCTATCCTTTCCAAGTCTTGGTTCAAGACTGAATCTTAGGCCTAGAGAGATGGCTTGGTGACTAGGAGAGCATATTGCTTTTACAGGGCACCTGAGTTCAGTGCCCAGCACCCACATCAGGCAGCTCGCAACTGCCCATAACTCCAGCTCCAGGGCCATCCAACACCTCTGTCTTTCATGAGCACCCACACACAGATTCGTCCACATGATTAAAGATACTTTTTAAAAATTTTATTTATTTAATGTGCATTGGTGTTTTGCCTGCCTGCATGTGTGAGGTTGTCAGATCCCCTGGAACTGGAGTTACAGACAGTTGTGAGCTGCCATATGGGTGCTGGGAAGAGTACCTGGGTCCTCTGGAAGAGCAGCCATTGCTCTTAACCTCTGAGCCATCTCTCCAGCCTGAAAGATAAGTATTTTAACAAGCATCTTGTTAATGCTTTACCAAAAAAAGAGACTGAATCTTCTGTCTCAGTATATGAGCTTCTCAAAGACACTGTAACAAATCACCAGCTTTGACGGCTTACAACAACAAAAATTTATTTTCTCACATTTCTGAAGGCCAGAAGGGTCAATATCAGTTACCCTGGGCCAAAATCAAAGTATCATCAGCATCAAGCTCTCTGTGAAGGCTGTGGGAGATAATCTTCCAGCTTCCAGTCAAGAGGCTATCTCCTAATCACCTGCATAATCATCTCTGTAATACCTTCCCCGCACGGGACCTCACTCCAGTCCTGGGACTGAACCCAGGGTCTCAGGATCTCCTGCAAGGGCTATACACTGAACTACATTCCAAGTCTTTTAAAATCTTTATTTTGAGACCAGGGCTTTCTGAGTTGCCTAGGCTGGCCACAAATTTAAGATAAACTTGCCTCCCTAGTAGCAGTGATTACAGGCATGCCTTTCTCTTATAGACACTTGTGGTGTCATCTCAAGCCCACCCACCCATGGGTCCAGAACAACCTCACCTTAAGATTCCTAATGTGGTCTGAAGAGGTGGCTCAGATGTTAAGAGCACTGAACTGCTCTTCCAGAGGTCCTGAGTTCAATTCCCAGCACCCACATGGTGGCCCACAGCCATCTGTAATGAGAACTGGTGCCCTCTTCTGTATACATAATCAATAAATAAATCTTTGGGAAAAAAAAGATTCCTAATGCAGGGCAGTGGTGGCAAATGCAGGGTAGTGGTGGCACATGCCTTTAATCCCAGCACTCGGGAGGCAGAGCCAGGTGGATCTCTGTGAGTTCGAGGCCAGCCTGGGCTACAGAGTGAGTTCCAAGAAAGGCGCTATACAGAGAAACCCTGTCTCAAAATACCCCCCCCCAAAAAAAAAAAGATTTCTAATGCAATCATATCTATGAAGACTTCTTTTTCAGATAAGGTAACATCCACAGGTTCTCAGGATTAAAACATGGCATATCTTTAGGAGAATAATTAGACTGTTTCTCACCCTAGTTAAGTATCTCAATAACTCTGAAACATAGGTTTCTATATTCTATAGAGGAGGTACCGAGACTTGGGAAGACTGAGTCACCTACCAAAGGTCAACATGACTGTTAGATGAAGAGCTGGAAGCCAGATGAACTTGATTCCAGAGCCAGCCTGATTTTTGTGTCACCAGTAACCTCTGCTCGTACCCCAGGTCCTGGCTCGGATTCTTGCTTGAATGGATATGCAGAAAGAGAAAGATGGGTGGATGGGGAAGGAAAGGTGAGGCCCAGCCTCAGCATAATGTAAACACTGGCTTGATTTTGCCAAGCCACCTCACCACCCCTCTAATCTGCCTCCTCCAACCCTGACCCTTTTTCAGAAGTCTGGAGTCATCCCAGTTTGCAGCCCCCTGCCAACAACTCCTGCCCAGAATAGTGGCACAGCGCCTAGACTTCAGACAGGAGATACCAGATCACAGAACCAGAGGGACATCTGGAGGTCACCTCATCCAGCCCTGTGCCCACAGCCAGTCCAGCTCACAAAGACGAGACAGACAGCTCCAGGTTAGTGGGCAGCAGAACGGTGGAAAGGCCGCCTCTTTCTTTGGCTCCCCTCTTCTTCCTTACTGTCACCCCATTTCTACTGGGTGTCCTTAGTTCTGATCTTCCAGACCAGCATAATGGAAGCTGCTCAGAGCCAGCCAAGTCTTCCTATTGAATTCTCCAAAAGGCAAGGTTTCTGGCTAAAGTCCCTTCACCTTTCTGGACCTCCAAGTTCTTCATCTTTTTATTTATTTTTATTTTTATTTTTTTAGACATAGTCCTGGCTGGCTGTCCTGAAACTCACTATGTAGACAAGCCCAGCCTAGAACTCACAGAAATCCTCCTGCCTCTGTCTCCCAAGCATTGAGATTTAAAGATGTGCACCACTATATCCAGCTTAAATTCTTCTTTAAAGTGGAACGGATAATGGTGACGAGGGGAATCCCCATCTCATAGGACTATGTCAGAGATAATAACGCAGTCAAGGAAAAGGAAATCTGATCACTACTTGGAGCAAGACTGGTACTGCAGGAATGTTTTATCACAGCTCTTCAGCCCTCCAGCCAAAACCCATTCTTCCAGGATAACACGGGCTCCTGCTCACCTCAGCCAGTGTGGTCTGCCTTGTGCGCTAGACCGTGAGTTCCTCTAGGCAGAATCTTGTTCATTTTTAAATCTCCTCGCGTTCCCTCCCTAGTGTCTAAGACTGTACGTGGGCACGCAGGCTCCATACATCGGATAAATAAGCGAGTGAGTGCATGAGTCAGACCCCCAGGTCCTGACATCCACTACCAGTCCTCCTCGGTAAGACCGGTTCAGTGGAGTCTAGGCCCCCGCCGCGGCGGCGAGGAAAGCGGCGCTGCAGCTTTAAGATTCTCCCGGGCGTCCTGGGTTGCCAAGGCGCGGTTGCCAGGGACCTGCGCGGTGCAGCGTCCGGCCTTCACGCGCGGGCGCTGGGTTTCCGTCGCCGCCGCCGCCGCCGCCGCCGCCGCCGCCGCCGCCGCCGCCGCCGCCGCGACGCTTCGGGCTTGGCTCCTCCGAACCGTCTGGCGGACTTGGCACCGGCCCCCGCTCCTCAGTGCCCCCGCGGTGCGTGGCAGGCTGTGGCTTCATTATCCTGATTGATTCCTCCTGCTCCCCGACACCGTGGGGGCCCCGGCCAAGGAAGGGGGAGGGAGGCGGCATCTGCGGGCCCATTCCCGACCCTCGACCCAGCCGCTCCTCGGGCTGCCGGGCTATCGGCCCTCGGTGCCCTGCGGCGGCAGGGATAGGGTGGAGTGGGGTGCCCTACCAGGGAAGAGCACAGCCTCCCTCGCCTGGCTCAGTGCTGCCGCCCTAGGAACAGAAAGGGGTCCGGATGGGGATGGAGACCGATGCAGGACTGAACTCAGATGAAGAGCAAACCCCAGCAAAGTGGGAAAGGTGACATCTCTGAGACGAGCCATGTATCTTAACACCACCCTCCCTGGGCACCCAAATATACTTCTCAGGTGAAGAAGCCTTGGTAAGGTCTGCCCAGACAGCTGCAGGACCCCTAAGCAAGAAGACCCCAACCAAGGGCTGAAACCTGAAGGTGGAGAGGCTTCTTGGTTCTTCCTCTTGGCCTGTGATCTGGACGAGTAACTTCCTTTCTTGGCCTTTGATAAATCTCTCCCAGCATCAGTGGTTACATAATTGGCAGCATGTTGGTGTCAGAAGCCGATCCAAGTTCACCAGAAAGAAAGAAAGAAGGATGCTGGAGGCCTGGCCTCCATCCCTGTGTAATGTGGGGTGAATTACTTGAGGGAGGTGAGTCTCCTCCACGGTTTAATTCCCTTAACTGAGATGACCCTGAACCTTCCAGCCAACCCATGCCCCGCTGTCAGAGTAGAAAGACAAAACCTCCCCCTCACCTCTGTGCACATGTGTCTGCGTTTGGCATGGCATGACACAGATTTAATATCTAAGTTCACTTGATATTAAGTTCTCACCACGCCCATCCCTGAGGTCTGGCTACCAGCCCTGACGGTCTCCCCCTAGTGCCTCAGCCCGGCCCTATCCAAGGACCTGGTAAATCTTCTGTACGGGACCCTTGGCACCTCATTCCCACAGCCCTGGCCCTGGGAAAGAACGAGTTTGTGGAGCATTTAAGGCTGTTTTCTCCAAAGCTGTGACAGCTTTTCTTGGTGAACACAGTTTTATTGGTCACCCCACAACTTGATGCCTCAGTCTAGGCCTGTCTCTTCTATGAATTCGTTCATTTATTCTTCTAATTCACACTTGCGGGGCGACCACACAGGGCCAGCAGGTGACAGTGTGAAAATGAACACCCACCCATAGGGTCAGAAGCATGCCATTCTGCACCTCTGGCCTGCTACAGGCTGGCCAGATGTAAGGAGTCTCTCTGGCACAGGGACATTTGCTGTAGCAAGACCTCCCAGATTCTAGAACAGTCTACGATGTCATGATGCCTTTCCCTCCCTCCTGAATGTGCTCTTGACCTGGACTTATGGGGGCAGATGGTAACGTGTGAGCTTGGAATCTTGCTCTTTCTGTATTATTGGGATTACCGATTTTTACAACAATCGTGTATTGCTTTTGTGTTCAAGGGGAAAAACGCAATAAAAACATCATTGTTTAGGGGTGGAGGAGAGACCAGGGAGGAGTTCCCTTACACATACCCTAGTAATCAGAGATAGGTCAGCACGTGTATCTAGCTAGCCTGCCAACCTGTACTGGAACCTTGATCAGTGTGACTCCATATGCAGATGCCTCAGTCTCCCCAACTGGCCTGGCTAGTCTGCTCCATTCTCAGTGACCCTAGCCTTCAGCACTACTTCCTGTTAATACAAACCATGGGAGAGCCTTGATGTGGCGTCTCCAGGCAGAAGAGGAAGCCTTGGCCGCCTAGTGGCTGCCAGAGAGACTGGCAGGAAGGGGCTTCACCAAGTGTCTCATGGGAAACAGTGAGCTCCCCACAGAAGGGACATCTGGAAGTAAAATTCCTGCCTGAGTGTGTTTGTGTCAGTGTTGAGGGAGACAGGGAGTTGAGCTCCCCAAGTGCCCTCTGCTCCTCTCTCCTCAGGGAAAGCCTTTCATTGGCTCCTTTGCCGTCTCCCCAAATCCAATCCTCTTGTATGCTCTTCTGGGACTTGAGAGTGATCTAGAAAAATGTCTCTGTAGATTCCTGATGTGAATGGAGAAGAGCCCTGGGCTGAGGGTCGGACACCCAGGTTCTCATCCTCCTGCCTCGCCTGTGGCCTGCTTAGCCACTTGCTGACTTTTGGCTCCAACTTTACAAAACGAGGGGCCAGAGAAGGTTCCCCGTAGTCATGAATCCCTGCATTTCGGCTCCTTCAGAGGCAATTGAAACGGCAATTGGGCATTCTAAGCTGTTCTTTTGTGACCTTGGAACAGATATCCATAGGCACAACCAGTTGCTTAAACCAGCCTGGTCCTCTGTCTACCCATGCATTCGTAATGAGTAATAGGTGCTTTTTGAGAGTTACATTTACACTCAGAAGGTCCAGGGGTTAACTAAATTTCTGCAAAAGAGGCATCAGGCACCCCTTTTACCTTCCCCCACCTCTGCACTGCTGGGGATTGATTCTAGGCCCTTGCACGGTTATTCAAGCACTCTCCCACTGAGGGATACACCCAGACCTTCCCTTTGCTCTTGAGGGATCCAATCCATCCCTCTTAGACTGGGGACAGAAACCTTGGAATCCAGAGAAAGGTCTGAGGTGCCTAAGTAAAGCAAGTAGCTTTGTTCCAAATGGAAAGTCCATTCCTACTGGGCTCACCCTCCTGACGCCCCCTTTCCTTGTGACCTCACTTTTCCTTCTCAGCTCGGTAGAAGGTGATGAGGGAGCTCTTTATGCCCGAGAAAATCCCTGAGGGAGCAGTTCTGGGAAAGAAGAGGACCTGGGCCCCAGCCTCCTTTAGGTACCACAACTTAGGAAGAAGCCCTGGCCAGCCCTCCTGGCTGGTCTGCCTGACCTCATAGCTTCTGACCTTGATCTGCCCTTGGCAATAGCAAAGAGCATGGAGTTGGGAGGGCTGACCAGACAGCCAGGAATAAGGAAGAACAGAGAAGCTGTAGGAGCTGGGGCAGGGATCTGACTCCTCCCTCACTTGTCACCTTTGTTGGGTACCTACTGTGTGCCAGGTGATGGGCTCTGTCCTAGTTTTAACTGGATTGTGTCACCCAGTCCCAGCCCAGCATAGTGCCGAGGTTTTTCCATTCTCCATTCTGCCCTGACAGAGAAGGAAACCGAGACTCTGAGCCTTATGTAACCCGCCCAAGGTCACACAGCTTGTCAGAAGTGCAGCCAGGTTCCTAGCCCAGGCCTGGCGGCCCCAGTGGCTTCTCCTTGCTGCCAGAAAGTCCTCCTTCTGGAAAAGCAGGTCTGGGGTTGGGGTTTTCAGTCGGTGCTCATCAGGATCCCCAGAGGCAAACCTATTGTCATCTGCCTCCTCCTCCTCACCCATCTGCCAGGCGAGTGGCAGGTGAGAACCCCCTGCCATGGCCCTTGCCCCAGCCCCAGGTGCAAGTTCATCTTTGCCTGGCTCCCCACCACTCCATGGTGAACCCAAGGTGGCTCTGAGGTCACCCCCCCCCACACACACACACACACATGCCTTTAATTCTGCATTTCCAGGTCTCAGAGTGCATGGTGAAAGCAGGGCCAGTGAGGAGGTCACTTGAAGGTTGAAAATGGGGGCTCCTTGGGGGCAAAGGAATAGGGGGGCTGACTGTCTCCCTTGATTCAAAGGAACCCTCCCCCAGCCTCCACCCCTCACCCTAGAGACAGCCAGAGCTTTGCTTAGTTAATGAAATACAAAAGAAGGAATCAGAGGTGGGGTGGCTCCAGAGGGGAAGCAAGGGAGAGAGAAAAAGTTGGGCCTCTTCCAAAGAGTTAATGTTCCACAGTATGATCGATTAGGTGTCAGATGTAATTTCAAACCAATACAAGATGAATGGCATAATTTTCCCTCTCTCATTTTAGACAGAATTAAGAATCCATTAGCTAACACAAATTTTTGGCAAGTTTAATAGGAGCTCAAATCTACATTCGGAGGAAACGCTCCCCAAAGCCTGTTTCAAGCTTTTACTTCTCAGGCCCCCTGCCTCCAGCTCCCTCCAACTCTCACCAGCCGGCTGCTGTGTGCTCCCCCCACAAGCAGCCCCCCACTCTTTTCCTAGGCCCCCAGTGCCCCTTCCCAACCCAGCCCAAGATTAACTGGCCTGACCCCTTTCACAAAGGCCAGGCCAGCCCACCATTGTCTTGCAGTGGGTGGTTGGAGGAAGGGGTGGAGGGCTGGCAGTGGGCCCAGGAAAAGGGAAGGTTTTCTGAATTGGCCCCAGGCTCTAGAAGAACCCCTAGGGAGAGAGGTGAATTGGGACCTTGGACCTTGGAACCTCAGCTCCTCATTTGCACTCCCAAGAAAGATTCATCCTAAACAAAATATTATCCCACTCATAAGGGGGACACAAACCCCAATTCTTGCTGTCCTCAACATGTTACTCCGTTTAGTGGTTATCATCCCATTTCCCACATGGAGAAACTGAGCCCAGAAGGTGGATTGAAGTCAGCTGCACACAGGGTGGACTCTGGCTCTGCTACTCCTTGCTTGCTAGGTCCCTAAGACACCTTGGAGCCTCAGTTTCCTCCTGTGAACAATGGGAAGGACAAAATAGAATGAGATGGCTCCCATCAGGGCTTAGCACATGGCGAGTGCTTTATGAAGCTCATGGCAATGAGCATTCTGGCTCTCCAGGGTAGAGGCAAGAGAATCAGCTCAGCCCTGGCCCAGGAAGCTCACAGCCTTGTGGGGGCAGAGGAGATCAAGGCCTGCCCTGAAAGGCAGAAGAAGCTGGAAGAATCGTTATAGCCTTTCCCCTTTACCAGAAGTTTCCTCTGTCAAATGTGAGAACAAGTTCTTTATACACAGTAGTTCACTTATTCCTCACAACCTTAGGTGTGTTTATAATCCTACCCATTTTCCATGTCCAGAAACGGAGGCCTAGGTGAAGTAATTTCACAAGGTCACCCAACTAGGAAGTGGCCGAGCTGGATTCCAATTCAGAATGTCTGTAGAGTGCAAGGAGGCTGGAGTTAGGTCTTTTACCCCTTTAATTTTGTTTGAAATAGGGCTTCATGTAGCCTACCTAGGAGGACACTTGCTATATGTCTGCTGACTTTGAGCCCTGGGATGCCCAGCATGGTATGAAACACATCCTTCAAGCACAAGCTCTCCCTCTTCCTCCTGCTTGAGACAGGATGTCATGTTATAGCCCAGCCTGGCCTTAAACTTACAGCTATCCCTCTGCCTCATCTCTCAAGTGCTATAACCCTCATCCCGGAGTAGGTCTAAGTGGATGAGTAGGAGCTGCCAGGTGGGTAAGGAGCAAAGGAACATTCTAGGCAGTAAGGACACCACACACAAAGGCACACACAGAAGCCCCAGCTTACAGAAGAGCCCCAGATGTGCCCAGCTAGGGACTCTGAACAGCAGAAAACAGAGGCCCGATGAGCTGGCCCTGTATTCATTCCTACAGTTTTGCTGCAAAAGTTGGGCAGACCTTCCCATTGTCCAACCCCCACAGACAGCTCAGCTCCCCATGCCTGCTTAAGAATTCTGACTCATCCGGGCGGTGGTGGCGCAAACCTTTAATCCCAGCACTCGGGAGGCAGAGGCAGGTGGATCTCTGTGAATTCAAGGCCAGCCTAGTCTACAGAGCGAGATCCGGGACAGGCGCAAAGCGACACAGAGAAACCCTGTCTCAAAAGACAAAAACGAAAACAAAAAACAAAACAAAACAAACTCTGACTTTGCCCTGTGGTCTGAGAATAATCTAGCTTGTATCCCCCATATACCAAAGGCTTTATTCAACTGCCTTGCTTTTATACATTACAATAAATGTTGAAGGATTTATTAAATGAGGCAGGTCCTGTTGTCCCAGTGTTCGCATGAGTCACCTGAGATTCGATGAAATGAAGCAATTTGGCCCAAGAGATGGGTTTCAAAACCAGGTCTGACCCCAGAGCCCAATCCCTGAGCTTGTTGCATCCTGGGAAGGGAGGGTAAACTATGGAGGAGTTTTCTGCAGTGAATTGAGGTTTAGGGGTAAAAGTTCTGGCAGGGCAGAGGATGCTCTCTTACAATCTCAGTACTTGGAAGATGGAAGCAGGATAGTCAGAAGGTGAAGGCCAGCCTTGGCTTTGTAGCAAATCAGAGGGCAACCTGGGATATTCAAGACCCTGTCTCAAGAAAAAAATGTGACAGGGATTATGGGTTGGGTTCGAGCAAGGTGAGACGGGCAGGGAAGCCACCACTCTGGTTCAGACAAAGGTGACTGTGAGGAGCTTCCTACCAGCTGCTCCTAGCTTGCACAGTGCAGCAGGGCAGCTATCAATAGCCCCACTTAACAGACTGGGAGACTGAGGCTCAGAGACGTCAGTCAACCTCTCTGGACTACTCAGCTCTTCTAAGGGAGAGCCAGGACTGCTGGAGCACCAATCTCTCCTGCCCACCCACCCCCACAAGAGAAGACCAACCAGCTTTTGTCTACTGTACCACCCCCGACCGACCAGTGTTCCTGACAGATGGAGCTGGTCTTATGTTTTGACTCAATGAATGATCTTGAGCTGGAGGAGATGGGGAGGGGTGAAGAAGGGTGGTTGGAAGAAGATGGCATCCAGAGCCCTGAGGACCTGTTGCTGACTATTCTGGAAGACGTACAGGAAGGTGTGTGGTATTAATGAAAGGCTCCTCGTTACTTGCTTAACTTTTGTGAAGGACTCAGAGTTGGGAGAGCTGAAACAAGCAGAATAGCTTTCAGGGGAAGGAACTCAGCTTTGGACCGTTAGCATCTAAGAAGAACAACCACCACCACCACCCCAAACAGCCTTGGGCATGGCAGGTAAGTGTTCCCCATTGAGCCCGATATATTTACGTGGTTGTCCTCAGACATGTTCTAGTGTGTCTGGCACCATTTGAGGCCTGGGACTCGGGAAATCCTTGCCTTCAGGGAGCTTTGTTCTGGCAGGGGAGAAAGTGCTGCCACTCACCAAGGTCATGGAGAGGTGTTAAGGTCAGAGGAAAGCTCAGACTAGAAGGGTGGTATTGGACTACCACCTTCGGGGTTAGGGGTGGGGTGAAGAAGTCTCTGGCCCAGACACTAAGAGCATCAGTGCCCAGTGCAGATGTGGGGAAGGACCAGTGGACCCGAGAGGAGCAGTCACAGGAGCATGACCTTGAGGATGAGTGGGTGGAGGGAAGCATGGGCAACATGGGCCTCTGCAAGAGGAATGGAGGGCTCTGGCCAGATTCTGAGCACAGGAGCCGGGCCAACATCTGTAAAAGATCACAGCTCCTACAGGGGACTGAGCAGGACAGGGAAGCAGGCAGAGGACAGGCAAGGAGGATTTTCTACCAAATATAAACGAAAATATGTAGGATTCAAGGGACCCATGAGATCAGTAACAGAGTTTGTCACACTAACCTGAAGACTTGAGTTCAATCCCCACAATAAAGGTGTGAAGAGATAACTGACCGCACAAGTTGTCCTCAGACCTCCATATTCTTGACGTGGAAAACATGCACCCCTCGCACACATCATGCACACATCATACACACACACACACACACATGCACCCCCTCACACACACACACACACATGCACCCCCTCACACATCATACACACACACACAAACACACACATGCACCCCCTCACACATCATACACACACACACATGCATACACATGCACCCCCTCACACATCATATACACATGCATACACATGCACACACCACATACACACACACACACACACACACACACACACACACACACACACACACCACATGCAGATACCACACACCACACATACACCACATACAGCACACACCACACATACACATACCACATCACACACACATACACACTCCCACACAGATACACACATCACACACAAAATTAAAAAATGTTTAAAGTGAATGAAGACTGGGTGTGATGGCTCATTTTTTTAATCCCAGCACTCAGGGGTGGAGGCAGGCAGATGTCTGTGAGTTTGAGGCCAGCCTGGTCTACAGAGTGAGTTCTAGACTAGTGGTGCTGCATAGTGAAGCCCTGTCTCAATTCCCTGGGTCCCCCCAAAAGTAAAAGATCCAGGCACAGTGACACACTTCTGTAATCCCAGCATTTAAAAGGTAGATGAAAAGCTGGGCGATAGTGGCACACACCTTTAATCCCAGCACTCCAGAGGCAGAGGCAGGCTGATCTCTGTGAGTTCGAGGCCAGCCTGGTCTACAACACATCCAGGATAGCCAGGGCTATGCAGAAAAACCAGAGAGAGAGAGAGAGAGAGAGAGAAGGAGGGAGGGAGGGAGGGAGGGAGGGAGGGAGGGAGGGAGGGAGGTGGTGGAACACTCCTATAATTCCAGAACTCAGGGGATGGAGGAGGGAGAGTTCAAGGTCATTCTCTACTATATACTGAGCTGGAGGCCAGCCTGGGCTACAGAAGACCTTGTCTCAAAAATAAATGAATGTAGGAACATTAGCCTTGGTTGCCTAGTGCTGGTGCTGTTCAGCAAGTGTACAAATGGGTTTGGGTTTGAGGGGATGGTGTTTAAAATGTTCAAAATGAATTTTAAAAAATAGTCCTTAAGTATTTATTTTTTATTATTTTTAACTATTTCTGTATGCATGTGGGCGAGGGGGCAGTGTACATGAGTGCAGGTGCTCATCCAGGAGTCCCTGAAGCTGGTGTTACGGGTGGTTGGGAGCTACCTGACAAAAGTGCTGAACTTGGGTTCTCTAGAAAAACAGCAAGTGCTACTGAGCTGTCTCACTAGCCCTTTAAGAATTTCATTTATTCATTTCTTATTTAGTGTGTGTGTACATGTATGCATGTTCCTAAAATACATGTGTGGGGGCTGGAAGACAACCTATGGGAGTCGGTTCTCTCCTCTATCATGTGGGTCCCAGGGACTGCACTTGGGTTAGCAGGGACTGCACTTGGGTTCGCAGGGACTGCACTTGGGTTCCCAGGGACTGCACTTGGGTTCCCAGGGACTACACTTGGGTCCCAGGGACTGCACTTGGGTTAGCAGGCTTGACATCAAGCACCTTCACCCACTGAGCCATCTTGCTCGTTCCAAAAACAATTATGAAGATGTCACACAAGTCTATGACTATACTAAAAGTCATTATTTGTAAACTTTATATAAATGTATATCTGAATAAAGCTGTGTTTATTTATTTGGTTTTTCAAGAATGGGTTTCTCTGTGTAGCCCTGGCTATCCTGGAACTTGCTCTGTAGACCAGGCTGGCCTCAAACTCAGAGATCCGCCTGCCTCTGCCTCCTGAGTGCTGGGATTAAAGATGTGTGTCACCACACCTGGCTTATTATTATTATTATTATTATTATTATTATTATTATTATTACTATTATTATTATTACTATTATTATTATTACTACTATTATTAACCATTCTGGTTGATGCATCAAAAATAGATGGGGGCACACAACACTACAGTCATATCCAACCAAGGACAGTGGTGGAGGGTGTCCGGAAGAGAGAGGTGGTGAGCTGGCCTGCCCCAGGAGGGGGCAGTGAGGTGGGGTCAGACATATCAGATATATACACTGATGAATCGGGTATGGGATATGGAAGAAAGAACCTGGCTAGGGTGACCCAGGAGTCAGGCCTGAGAGACCAGGAAAGCTGAAGAACTAGACAGGGCCTGAGGGGACTGACCACTACAGGTGACACTGGGAATTTAGGTTCTAAGACCCTGAGAATTTGGTGGGGTTTGTTGTTTGTTTTAGTTTTGTTTGGGGATAGATCTTTACTGTGTAGCTACCCTCAAACTGACTACCCTCATGCTTCAGCCTTCTTGGTGGTCCTGGGATTGCAGGCTCATGCCACCAAATCCTGCTGCTGCTCCTGACTTTTAAATGAGTTCTATCCCAGCATCCATAGCCTCTTAGTATTCAGACAGCTTCGAGGGTTCCTGGAGCAGGCCTGGCTCACATCAGGTGCCTGTAACACATTTACCCCCTTCCTCTCCCTTCCTTCTGACCTTCCAGCTGAGACTGCTCTGAGCCACAAGTCTCAGAGAGGATGAAAGGGACATCACAGACCCCAGATCCTAGAGGGAGCGCTGGGCTGGGGGCAGGGCATGCTCTAGCTCATCATGGGGCCTGAGCCTGGGAGCTAGGTGAGAAAGGAGCCTGAGCAGTCTGGCTCCTCCACACCCACCATTTCTCAGGGACACAGGGCTGGCCTACACACTCAAAGTTGGTGGTGGATGATCTCAGAGCCAGTCCTCTTCAAACTAGTGAGAAATTCTAGGAAGCTAATTACCACCTTCAAGCGGATGCTAGGTTAATGTGATGATTCGGAAGGTGTATTATTCAATTACATTTAACAAAAAGATTTATAGTCAAGTAAAATATAATTAGGAGGCTGCCAGGAGACAGGCCTCCTGAGAGGAAGGAAGAGAGGGAGGCTAGTCCCCAATGAAGCAGATTTGAGCCATGGCTGCAGGACTGACTCAGCCTCCATGCCCCTCTTCAAGGCCCACAAAGCATTAATCAAGTCTGCCCTTCAGCATGCCTTACAAGAGTTGAGTCCACACCTGGCTCAGAGTATAGGAAGAAAACCGAATAAACATAATGGTACCTGTCCTCAAGGAGCCTCCAGGCCCAGAGCCATCTCTCCAGTCCTTGTTCAATATTTAATTATATGTGTGTGTGGTTCTTGGATGTGAGTGCAGCTGTCTGCAGAAGCCAGAGATGTCACTTCTCTGGAGCTGGAGTTACAGGCGATAATCCTGATGTGCTGGGAATCAAACTTGGGTTCTCTACAAGGGCAGTATTCATTCCTAACCACTGAGCCACCTCTCTAGCATCCCAGTGTTTATGTTTTTATTTGTTTGATTATTTTTAGTTTTTCAAGACAGGGTTTTCCTGTGTAGCCCTGGCTGTCCTGGAACTCTGTAGACCAGGCTGGCCTCCAACTCACAGAGATCCGCTTGACTCTGCCTCCCAAGTGCTAGGATTAAAGACATGTGCCACTACACCCAGACTCAGCTTGCGTTTTTAAAAGATGACCCTAGACCAGGCATGGTGGCTCATGCCTGTAATCCCAGCCCTTAGGAGGTTGAGGCAGGTGGGTTGCCGTGAGTTCTGTCAGCCTGGCTTACAGCTTGAGACTTTGTCTTTTAACAAAGGGGGGGAGTATGGAGTGGTGAAAAGGATATGGTTCAGCAAGGAAACCCCATCACCCAAGCCTAATGACCTAAGCCTGGAGGAGTTCAATCCCCGGAACCCATAGAAGATGCTATATATTGTGGCTCAAATCTGTAATCCTATAGCAAGATGGGAGTGAAGACAAGAGAATCACCTGAAAGCTGGAAGACCAGCTAGCCTGGATAGGTGGTACAGCAAAAACATCAAGAGAGGCCGCCGGGCAGTGGTGGCGCACGCCTTTAATCCCAGCACTTGGGAGGCAGAGGCAGGCGGATCTCTGTGAGTTCGAGGCCAGCCTGGTCTCCAAAGCGAGTTCCAGGAAAGGTGCAAAACTACACGGAGAAACCCTGTCTCGAAAAAACAAAAAACAAACAACAACAACAACAAAAAATCAAGAGAGACCCTGTCTCAGCTCTGACCTCCACACCCACTCTGGCACTTGTACACACACACACACACACACACACACACACACACAGAGAGAGAGAGAGAGAGAGAGAGAGAGAGAGAGAGAGAGAGAGAGAGAGAGAACAATTAATTAAATGGGACAAGACTAGAGCAGAGGCTGAAGGGAGAATTGGCCTATTCCTGTCATATGGGAGACCGCTGAGGGAACAGGGAAGAGCCTGGACTTGAGCAACATTTTGGAATAAGCGCCGTGCCCCTGTAAGAATCCATGCAGAGAGGAGTGGTGAGGAGAACTCGGGGGTGACTCCCAGGTTTCTGCCTTAAGCAGCCAATCGGGCGGGTGACTATTACCGTTTATTGAAGTGAGGAAGCCAAGAGGAGAAACAGAAAAGACCTTGTGGAAAGAGCTCAGTGAGAGATCCTTGCAAGGCTTCCCAGTCCTGAGGGTGAGGCCCAGATGGCCCAGCCCAGGGTGTCTCCCCTCACCGGCCTACTCTGTTGCTGCCCAGCTGTCCCTTTGCTGTGTAAATCTCTCTTCTTGTACTGCATTTGGGAGAGTGTGCCTCTAGCTAGGAGAGAAAAGTGTCATCCCAGTCCCTTCCAACTTCTGACACTGCCGAGGTTCTCACACTCGATTCATGCTGTATTTGAATTCACTGAGGACTCACCATTGTTCACACTCTGAACAGAGGTTTTGGCCATACGGTCAGCTAATCTTGCCAAACACTCTTTCCATAGTACCAATAATAAAATAATTGGGGCTGGAGTGATGGGTAAGTGGTTGAGAGCACTTGTTGCTCTTGCAGAGGACCTGAGTTCAATTCCCAGCACCCACATGGTGATTCACAACCATCTGATCCCAGGGATCTGATGCCCTCTTCTGACCTCCGTGGTATCAGGCACACATGTGGTACATATACATACCTATAGGCAAAACACTCATACATGTAAAATAAAATAAATATTAAAATTTTTTAAAAATTTGCGCTGGCTAATTTTGTTAAGATGTACTTATTATTTATTATATATGCAGCATGTACAACTACAGGCCAGAAGAGGGCACCCCAGGTCTCATTACAGATGGTTGTGAGCCACCATGTGGTTGCTGGGAATTGAACTCAGGACCTCTGGAAGAGCAGTCAGTGCTCTTAACCTCCAAGCCATCTCTCTAGCCCTAGCACTGGCTAATTTTATATCAACTTGACACAGTTATTGTCATCTGGAAAGGAGCCTGGATTGAGGAAATGCCTCCATAGGATTGTCCTGTAGGCAATCTATAGGGCATTTTCTTGATTGGTGATTGATGTGGTAGGGCACAGTTTACTGTAGGTGGTACCACCCCTGGATTGATGTTCCTGGTTTCTATAAGAAAGCAGGCTGAGACCGGGCAGTGGTGGTGCACGCCTTTAATCCTAGCACTCAGGAGGCAGAGGCAGAGGCAGAGGCAGGTGGATTTCTGTGAGTTGGAGGCCAGCCTGGTCTACAGAGTGAGTTCCAAGATAGCCAGAACTCCATAACAGAGAAAGCCTGTCTCAAAACAACAACAACAACAACAAAAAAAAAAAACAAAAAAAAAAACCCCAAAAAAAAACAAAACAAACAAACAAACAAAAAAGAAAAGACAGACTGGACAAAGAAGGAAAGAAAAGAAAACAGGCTGAGCAAGCCATGAGGGCAAGCCAGTAAGCAGTGTTCTTCCATGGCCTCTGCATCAGCTCCTGCCTCAGGGTTCCTGCCCTAACTTCCCTCAGTGATGGAGTGTGACCTGGAATTGTAAGTGAAATAAACCCTTTTCTCTTCAAGGTTCTTGTGGTCATGGTGCCTTATCACAGCAATGACACCCTGACCAAGGCAAAAATGATACAACATCAATAAAACAAACAGTGTTGAGGACAACTGCTTGAGCTAAACCCTCTGTTGATTGTTCTTCCCCCCTCCCTCCCATCCTTCTTTCCCTAAAAGTGGATTGTAAGGTACAGAAGAGCCTAAGAGATCCAGATGCTCAATAGGCCGACCACCTCCGACACAAGGACCCGCTGGTTGTCTGCTTCTCTCAGTCTCTGCTGTGACCCAGAACCTTTCCTGTAGCTTTCACTCTGGGGCCCTGGACTTTCTTTTCTCCTCATTGTGTTTCTCCGTGAAAACCTTTTTCACGGTCTCTTTGGATTCTTTTGTCACCCTCAGGATCTGACACGGTGCCCTTTCCCCAGACTCTCATCCTAAGCTAAAAGCCTTGAGAGGTCATTTATATTTTAAAAGATGTTTTTGCATTTATTTATTTGTGTGTGTGTGTGTGTGTGTGTGTGTGTGTGTGTGTAGTACATGGGGAGATCAGAAGACAACTTGCTGGTGTCTGCTTTTTCTTCCACCATGTGAGTCCTAGGAACTGAACTCAGGCTGTCAACCTTGGTAGCAAGCACCTTTACCACTGATCTGTTTTGCCAGCCCTTCACTTTTTACTTGAGTGTGTGTGTGTGTGTGTGTGCAAGCATATGTTTTTGCATGTATTTGTGTGTGTGCAAGTGTACATGCAAGTGTGAGCACATGGATGTGGAGGCCAGAGGTTGACACTAAGGAGTTAGTTACTTCCTGCTGCCTTCATGTGAGTTACGGGAGTTGAGTTCTGATATCCAGGCTTGTATGGCAAGTGCCTTCACAGCTGAGCCAGTTCACTGACCCTCCACTTTATTTTCTTGAGACTAGGTCTTTCCCTGAACCTGGAGCTGGCTAACTCCTATTGAAAGGTTAGCCAGCAAACTCCAGGGATCCTCGTGTCTCCACGCCCCCCACCCCCAGTGCTGGGATTACAGGTGCACACTACCATGACTGACTTGTTATGTGGGTACACAGGAATCCAAACTCCTGTTGCTGGGATTACAGGTGCACACTACCATGACTGACTTGTGGGTACACAGGAATCCAAGCTCCCATTGCTGGGATTACAGGTGCACACTACCATGACTGACTTGTTATGTGGGTACACAGGAATCCAAACTCCCATTGCTCGTGCTTGTACAGGAAGCACTTTACCTACTTGACCATCCCCCCATCCCTCAGATGATCACTTTAAAATCTCACAGTGGCTGCGTGTGGTGGCACATGCCTTTAATCCCAACACTGGGGGAAGTAGAGGCAAGGGGATCTTCCAGGCCAGTTTGGTCTACATAGTTTCAGGATAGCTGGAGCTACACAGTAATACCCTGTTAATAATAATAATAAAAACAATAATAAAAAATAAAATCTCACTGTGAAACAACTTGTGTGAGGGTCTGTAGCCAGTCTGAACAGAGATGAGGAAGTCTAGCAGTACTGTGGCCAGCACACCAGTCTGTGGGCAGAGAGGAGGAACCATTTTAGTGCCTGCCCTCCTGCTTCCCCATTCTTTCTCAAGTGAAGCACTCAGGCAGTTCTCCTGTACTGTTCTGAATGCTGAGGACAGACACACCTAACTTGGTGGGGGGCAGTCTGCACTGTGCTGGGGAAATATGTCCCTTTCTTGGAGAGGGCACTGTTTTAGAAGCTACCAGATCAGTAGTGTGTTTATTTGGGCTCACAGTAGGAGGAGCCCACTTATGAAGTTCAAGATCCTACTCTATGATACAAGAGATGACTCCTGTATCTTCCATCCTCTAAGTGTTTGTGGATGCCTGCATATTCATGCAGGACCTGGCCTGGAAGTGTCAGGCAATCTGCATCCACCCCCTGCAATCGGGAAGAGCCGAGCCTTCTACCTACGTCCCTCAGGATATTTGTGTGAAAGACTGATCATCAGGTTGTGAGGGTCCTCAGAAAGGCAGGTGACTTGGACTCCTTGCACGTCCTATGGTGGAGTCCTAGGAAGAAAGAAAGGCTCTGGCCCCAGAGCTCTGAGCCCAGCTCCCCTCTTCCTGCTCCCTGCCTCCTCTGCCTCCTCTCCAGCTGGGCAGAATGCCCTTAGCCTGTGCCTGCTGGCACACATGTCACATGGTGCTTGGCGTACGTCTGGGCAAGGATGACGCCCCCAGGACCGGCTGGGATACCAAGCCACCCGCTGCCTCCCCCACCTCCAGAACGGAGCGTCCCCATCTTGTCCCCTTTCCCAGCCAGAGACATGGGGAGCAGGCGGGGACACAGCTCAGACAGATACAAACACACAGATGCACCCAGAGACGCCCCCAGAGTGGCACAGACACAGGCGTTCACATAACTCGGGTACGCACTCACCCCCCCATCTCTCCTACTCCCGCCCCCAAGGAAGCGCATAAGTCACCACTTGCGCGGCTCTGGGTAGGAGTCACTGGCCTCTGGTGTCTCTGTCCGTGGTGCTGAAACAAGAACACGTAACCACTTCACTACAGAAGGATGAGACAGAAAAACTCGGGAAGAAAAGGCTGGGAATGTGTGGTGGGTAGGGAAAAGTAGAGAATGGGAGAGAAACTCTCGTGGATAAAGGAAAAGCAAGAAGATACAGAGCAACTAGGAGACACCTGACCTGAGTTGGGAAAAGGGGGGTCAGCAGGAAGGTGACCTCAGCCTCCAGTCCCTGCCAAGGACAGGCTCAGGCTCAAGGATCTCTCCCTCTCTATCCTTCAGGACTCTGTTGGGGGAGATAGATCGATGTGTGGAGGGAGGTTTGTGGCCTCCTGTTGCCCCTATCAGGTGCCACCTTTCTCTGAAGAAGCTGAGAACTGTAGGGTTACTAACTCTGAGGTAACCCGCCCCCTCACTTCTTTATTTTTCATTTTATTTACTCAATGTACTGTTAAAATTGAAACTAGGGCCTCACTCATGCTGGGTAAGCTAAGCTACTTTGTCTTTTCCCCCCCATTTTTATTAGGCATTGCATGACATACCCATGCTATATAATATACTTGGTAGCCTAACTTCTAGTAGATGACCATGGCTGAGTTTTTTGTTTTTTGTTTTTATCAGTCAGGAAAATGGTCCCTTAGCCAGGAAAAACCCTGGACACACAGTAGCTGTTGACTCCAGAGCCATCCCTGTCTTGATCCATCAAAGCCAGTGATAAGGAAGTTTGGATCATTCTTTTTTACCTCGCTCCTGTTAGCGAATCTGTGAATATACACAGTGGCCACTCCAGAGATGACCAAGCACATGTCTATGCCATCAAGACTAGGGAAGAGAATCTCAAACCATGTCTCTTCACAGGTGAAACTAACTCCAAACCCTATTCATCTGGCTTCACCCCTCTTCCTAGGGAGCCCACTGCTTAGTCTTTTTTTCCCTCCTTTTCCTTTTGAGACAAAGTCTTGCTAAGTTGACTAGGCTGGCCCTGAACTTGCTCTGTAGTCCAGGCAAGATCCTTCTCCCTCAGCTGCACTCCCAGGCCCAGCTTGTTGCTAATTTTTTGTTTCTTATTTCTTAGATAGGGTCTCCTGCAGCGCAGCCTTACCTGAGACTCACTGTGTAGCCAAGGCTGGCTTTGACCTCCATGAATTCCTTGTCCTCTGTGTGTATACCTTCCAAATGCAGGGATTATAGGTGTGCACCATCACATCAGCTTCACCTCACTTCTTAACCCAATTCGTCCTCAGCAAATAGACAACAATGTTGATCTGGATTTGCTGTGAGGATTGCAAAGATTAAGTGACTACCTAATGCTTATCCCTCAGATTGGATTATAGGTTCCTCTCTTCCTCTCCAGTGAAACTGTATACTGAGGAGATTTTTCCCACCAGCAACCCTTTAATTGTGGACCTTATAGAACATAAAAATGTCCATTCCCCTATAGGAAGATATTGGAGACTATGGGCTTACCATAAAAGGATCATATGAGGTAAAGGATCGTGAGAGGACACAAGAGAGAGAAAAGAGGGAAGGAAGATAGTGTGTGAAAGTGTATACAAACCCTGAAAGAGGGCTGGAGACGACGGCTCAGCAGTTAAGAGCACTGGCTGTTCTTCCAGAGGACCCGGGTTCAATTCCCAGCACCCACATGGCAGCTCACAACTGTCTGTAACACCAGTTCTAAGGGGTCCAACACCCTCATAAGACACACAAGCAGGCAAAACACCAATGCACATAAAATAAAATAAATAAATATTTAAAAAGAATGTTAAAAAGATGAAAAAAAGAAGGATCCATAAAAAAACTGTAAGACGAAAAAGGGGGGGCAGATGCAAATGTCAGGGCTAGGGAGGACAGGAGAGACCCAGACACACCCCAGTGTCTGGAGATAGGCTGTGTGTCAGGTGGAACTAACTCCCTCCCCTCAAGCTTCACAAGGCTCAAGGGAGGCAAGGGCCCATGCAGACCAGTGCATGTGTGTGGTATCCTCACGAGGTGGACCGGAGTGCAGGAGCCTTCCTGAGAGTGTTTCTACCCACTCAGATATGGGCAGTGGCAGGAGACAGAAGCCACATGTGTGGGCATTGACTGGGAAGTGGGTACTGTGATGATTAGGGAAGAGGAGCTGGCGGAGGAAGACAGGCAGAGAGAGGAGGTAAGTACCTTTGAAAGAGTTTCGGATCTCCTGTTCTCCCCCCCTCCCCTCTTTTCCTACGGAGGAAAGCCAGGCTTCTGTGTCTCCGCTCTCAGCATGCTGTGTGTCCTGTAGGTAGACCTAACCTCGAGGACTTGTTGAGATGAATGTTGGTCCATGTGTGGTACTTAAGCAAGCTAAGTACACATAATAACTGCAAAGGCATCTGTCTCTGCACTGCTTATTTTCCTATCTCTCGGCCTTTCTATGACTCCGTTGGGGAAACCCTTCCTTGTGCTCAGCTGGACTTCCTTCTTCTTAGGTCCAATTCTTATGTCTCACTTTGGACACCAATAAAGACTGGGTTTTCCCAGGTGTCTTGCAATGTGCTCTTGGGGAAGAGACAGACAGACAGAAGACAGACAGATAGAGGAAAGAAAATTAACAAGATCCTTAGGCAAAGGGCAGAGGTTTTTTTTTTTTTTTTTTTTTTTTTTTTCACTTAAGATTCTCAAAGACATTTTCCTGTGTTTCAGAAGAAACACCTGCTTTGCACCTGCATTAATGCTGCCCAACTTGGAGCTTCATCTATGTCCCAGTCAGTGTGAGCGGCCCCTGCCTCACCTAAGGCTGTGTGGGCAGGGGCTTTTCCTCCCACAAGGCTCTTCCAACAACTGCTCTCCTGTTCTGCACACCTCCCTCTTGTCCTGTCCTTTCCTCTCGGGAATCTAGTTGGAGGGAAAGGAATTCCCTCACTGTTTAAAGGGGTGGGATTCCCCCACCTCTACAGCAGCAGAATGAATGGTCTCATTCTGGAGGTCAAGGAACATGTGGGAGTTGGCATGGGAGGGGTGGGGGTGGCAGGGCAGCCCCCACCCCCCCCAGCTCCTGTCTCATCACTGTCACTGTTCAATCATAGCAGATGGGCTGCAGCTGTGAGCGCCAGCCCGGCACACAGGCTGGTCCGTGCCACTTGGGAGAGAAGGAAAAGAAAGGGAGGGAGGGAGGGATAGAGGGAGGAAAGGGGGAGGGAGAGAGGAAAGGGAAGAAGAGGAGGAGGAAAAGGAAGGGAGTGGAAGGAGAAGGTTTGGGAAGAACTCTAGGCTTTGTGCCTCTCTCTTCCCAACAGGAGAGCAGAGGCCAGGGCTGGGCTCACAAGCTGGGCAGTGCCAG
Organism: Onychomys torridus; assembly: GCF_903995425.1. Classification (NCBI taxonomy): domain Eukaryota; kingdom Metazoa; phylum Chordata; class Mammalia; order Rodentia; family Cricetidae; genus Onychomys; species Onychomys torridus. Next base: position 86,476,479 of record NC_050450.1, read on the forward strand.
GCAAGATGGGCATATGCCCTTGATTACTACCAGGACCGCAGGCCAAGCCTCCGCAGTCACAGCGGCCTCATAAATCAGTTTTTAAGTAGCAACCACATGGACATTTCCCAGCTGAGAGGCTTGGCCTCTGTTGGCCCAGCTAGGGCAGCCCTGGCAGAGGGCAGGTGCCAAGCCAGGGCACTGAAGACAGGGGTGGTCATTGAGGCTTAGTGGCAAGTGGTATTGGAGCCTGTTCAGGCACAGCTTGGGGACACAGGGACTCCTGCCAATAGGGAGCAGGTAAGAATGTGGCTGGCTGTGGGGCCAGGACTCCCTGCTGGGTATCCCAGACAGGGGAGGGAGGGAATATTACCTCCGGTTCCCAGTAAGAAGAGTGTGTCTGCTTTGAGTGCTGGGCAGCACACCGATCGCAAGGATGCTCACTAGTGGACAGCTCAGGGCAGGAGGATGTCCCGTGATTCCCAGTCCAGACCCAGGATAGACCAAGCGCTCAATAAAGTTGTTTGAGCAGATAAATAATTGAGTGTGTGAGAGGCCAGTTATGTAGACTTGCTTGTTCACAGAAGTGAGAAGCTTAACGTCTGAGTATGTGATGACTGGAGAAGTGTGTGTATGTGAAGGGTCTGTGGGTACCAGAGGCCAGAGGATCTCTTCCAGCACACTTTACTCCTTCAAATCCTTCCTTTCAGAATTTCTGCCCTGCACAGCCCTCCCCTGAGCCCTATTCAGCCACCACCCCCCAATCTCGCCTGCTTCGGTGGTCTGGGGTGGGTTGGAGTGAGGGTCCCTCCCTGGCACAAATGGTTACAGAGCAGGTGAGGCGAGGGTGCCCTGCCTTCTTGAGCATGGTGTCTCCTCCTTGGGTGAACAGATGTCTTGGAATTTTAGATGTGCTCTCCGCCCCTCCTCGCAATACCCCACCCCCAGCTGGCACCGGCTGTGACAGTGGCGGGCTCCTCTCCCCCCCCCCCATCCCACAGCAGAACCAGTTGATGGACTCAGAGCACAGCCTGCTCGGTGAGGCCGGCAAGGTGGTGTCTTGCGCAGAGAGAACCAGCTCGCCTCACCTCAGCTTCTCCCCCCCTCCTTTTCTTCAGTATCTCCTTAGCTCCAGCTCTCCACTGTTCCTGCCGCTCTGAGCTCTGTCCCATTCCACAAGCCAGTCAAATGCAGACCCTCTGCCCAGACCCTCACACTCCAAGAGAGAAACTCCTCCTGGCAACTTTAGCGGAATTCTTCCCTCTAGAGACCCCTTTTCCTGCATTCCAGGAGCCCCAACCCCAACAACTGGCCGCCTGCCCTTAGTAGAAACCCAGAGTTAATCCAGAAAGTGGGGGAGGGTAGGATAGGATAGGAGATCAAGGTTCTAAAAGCAGAGGAGAAGGGGTCACCAGGCTGAGAGACACCCAAATTTTCTAATTACTGCTAATTAATAAATAATCCAATTCCGTGAACCCCCAACTCAGGAAAGGGGGCGAGACCCGCAGCGGGTAGGAGGGGGTCTTGGCAGAGCTTGGCAGCCCGGGTGGTGCCAGGCGCCCTCCCCCTTCTCCCCCCACCCGCCAGCATTCCGAGGTAACAGGCATTTGTTACCCAGCTCGTGCCAGGAGCGATTGGCAGGTTCGAGTAGGCACAGTCATTCGGCACACAGATGTCCCTGCCTTCGCTCTTTGATAGGAATTCTGTCAGCTCCGAATCTGAGAGAGACAAGCAGACAGCTCCGCAGACAGAGTCACAGACAGACGCAGACACACAGGGAGCAATTGTCTGGAGGACACAGAACTCAGCACATATTTACTTTTCTGCTCTGAAAATAAATTTTTAAGAAAAGAAAGAACAATGAGGATGACTCCCACTGGCTCTAGGGACACTTTCAGAACCTCTCTGAGTGGCCCCATCTCTCCTCCTGATGTTGCCTGCCCCTGACAAACCTTCTCTAGGAGCCCCGTGGGCCCCAAAATATCATGCCACAGCTTCAAAGTCGGAATACAGAACCAAGGGTCTAGACCAACTTCCCTGGCACAGGGCTCTTCTGGAATTCTAGAGATTCGGCAACTGTGCAAATTCTAACACATACCACCCGGGTGCACAGTCCAGCGTCCTAGAATCTGTGAAATTTGAAATTCCGGAACTTTCATAAGTTGGATAGCACTCAGGATGCTCTATTCTCGCCTTAGCCTCTCCATTAGCAATGAGGAAATGGGTGCTGCCCCAGTGTCCCTGAGCAGACGACCCCACATACCTGGTCTGAAGACCTGATACTTCCAGACCTTTGGCTTGGTGACACAAGCCACAGGCACGGCAGCTCGGGGAAGTCAAATTGCTCTCCAAACCAGACACTACTTCTGTGCCCATGCTGACCCTTGGAGTCTGAGCTGACACCCCAGCCTCTGTGAGAGCCAGTGGTTGGTCCCTGGGTGTCTGTGTTTAGCTGGACATGGAGAGCAGCAGGGAGTTGGAGTCTCTGGGACATGGGAAGAAAAGAAAGGGGCAAAGAAAGTCAAAAGGCAGAGGAAGGGGACCCAAAGGGTTGGAGGTGTGGTCTGTTAGGTTGTGTTTTTAATCTTGCTTTTTTTAAAAAAAAGAAAAAGCCCCCATCCTGTGTCATCATTTTTATGGGATCTGCAATTCTGGCAAAAATCTGTCTTTAATTTAGCTGTCCATATAAAAATCCTCACTGTATAATAATGAACAGATGCCATGGAATTTAAGCTGGAGCCTCGGCTCCTCCCCGCCTTCCCCCCGCGCCTGGCACCGGGCACCGGGCACCGGCTGAGTGGCACAGACTGGCACAAACATGCGAGCGAAGGGTGGGCAGGGGGCGACCTGGGCTCAGCGCCAGGGCTCCGGGGTGGTAGAGGTACATGGGGCTCAGGGCTTGGGCAGGCGGGAGCTTTTTTTGCGGAGGCACCAGAGGGAAAGCGGCTGAGGAATTTTTCTGTCATTTTCTACAAAATGATCAGTAGTTAAGGATTTGGGTTTGGTTTAGTTTAGGGGCTTTGTGGTTCTTCTGGGGTCTCTCTCTCTCTCTCTCTCTCTCTCTGTGTGTGTGTGTGTGTGTGTGTGTGTGTGTGTGTGTGTGTGTTTTAAAGTACCGCCCAGTCTGCCATATAAACACAAATATTTCAGATATTTTAATTGAGTTGTTTTTAATCCTCCCCTTGTGCTGCACTCCAGTCTGGGCCTGAGAACCCAGTTCGCAGCAAGCGGGATCGGCCAGCTGCAGCCTCCGCTGAATTGCCGGCGCCAGAGCCTCCAAGGACTCCCTAGCGGCTGGAGAGAGGCCAGGGTGCCTTACTGCCCTGCCAGAGGGACGCCCCATGTGACACCTGAGGGGGAAGTGGGCAAGACAAAGGGAAGAGGGAACGCTCCTCCTGACCTCACCCCAAATTTCGCTCCGTTCCCAAGAGAGAAGAAAAAAAGCCCAAGCGCGTCGTCCCGGGTCCTCTCTGGCCTCTGGCTGCGGTGGACAAGGCCGGTACAGGCCTGGGTTTTGAGGGGTTGTTTCTGAGCCCCCTACCCCCACCACTCGTTTTTAATGCGACTCTGGCTAGAACAGATGCCCCAAGCCGGGCGGACTGCCCAGACCCCGCCCAGCTGTGCCCTTGGCAAAGTCTTGGCTGAGGATAGGAACTGGCATGGGGTCCCCAAAGGGTTTGTGAGCTCCTGCGGCCCCAGCGGGACCTGACCTCTTAGTCTTGGCTTCCTGGCCAGCTCAGCCTGAGGCAGGAAGTGGGAAAACCCCAGAAAGACCCGTTCCTAATTCAATTAATTCCAAAAAAGAGAAACAAGGAAAGGGATGCAAACAGGGCTTGAGAGAGGCCAAGAGAGAGAGAGAGGTTGGAATCAGGAAACACACCAGGCAAACACCTTGGGTGCAGAATTGACTGTGCACACACACACACACACACACACACACACACACACACACACACACCAGTTTGCCTCAGAGAGGCTGGGCTACTGCGCTGGAGTGAGCCGAACTGGCAGTGCCAGAGACATGCCCAGGGGCACAACTGGACTATGTGCTCATCTCCCTTGGCATGGCTAGCTACCTAGCTTTTCTTCTCCTCATTATGGGACTAGGAAAAGAACAACCCTGAAAATATTCGGTGCCCTCCCCCAGGTGAGCCTTTTCCACTCCGTGCCAGGTCTGCTGCTCTGAACCCAGTGCCTTAGGATAAAGTTTCAACAGCAAGACAGTCTTCCCCAGGCAGCAGCACCCCACCGAAGGCTCCTCACCCAGAGAGACTTTGTGGAGAATTTTTGAAGGCTTCCGTGAAAAACAAAACAAGACAAGACAGGATGCAGAACCAAGGTAGGGCAGGGTTTGCAGGCTTCTCAGAGTCCAAGGGTCACCTTCATTCTAGGCCAGTGGCCAACACCTGGTTACCCAATCTCAGGAGAAAAACAGAAACAAAAACAAAAAACCCAGCGAGCATCTTGGACTGGAATCTGGGGTTCTGTCTTGGCAGTACAGGCCCTGTCTCCACCCAGTCCCTGTAAACCAGAAGCTTTCACCTTTGAATGGTCTAAACAGGTCAGAATGGAGCCCCGGGTGTCTTGTAGTGAGGGCATGGAAGTAGAGATCAAGACTGAGGCTGGCCAGGGATGGCTAGTGCTGTCTTTGACCCTTTCTACCTGGAAAACTAATCTGTAGGGTCTAGAACCACACTTAGTCCAGCAAGTCCCGGAAATCCACAGAAGCTTCTAGGAGCAAGTGACTTCCTGTTAAAGGTTCCTGGAAGAGGAGGAAGTCAGGATCTGCCCTCTGTCCACAGATCCTGCATCTGGTGGCTATGGACTTACTCACGAGGGGAAAACAAGCTGGCAGGCTGCGGAGGAAGCATCAAGAGTGAAGGACTTCCCAGTCGCTGGTCCATGTAGGACCCAGCTTTCTTGACTCTCCCAGGGGTTCATCCTGTTGTTACCCTAGGTGATAAAATCAGACCTGGAGTTTCACTGGTGAACAGTGACAGTCCAGGTGGTGGTTGGAATGGAATTAATTGGCGAGGAGAGAAGCAGCTATACATTCCTTTCCAAACACTACCAGCTAAGCAAACGGGTTTCTCTGTTTCTCTGCCATTTTCAGATGCTGGGCATGGATGGGGGCTGGAAAAATCAAGGTGAACACAGCCTCCAGATTGAACCTGGCTATAGCCATTGGGTTGGGCATCCCAAGGGTGGTTGTGAGCAGGGTATGGAATGCTTGGAGAGCCCAATGCTTAAGCTGGGGAAAGAAAAGAATCCTCTCCACACTTTCTGCTCTTGCCCACCACCCTGCTCCAAGCCATGCCAGAACCCTTTCACCTCCCCCCCTCCTTCTGTTCATGGAGCTTCTCTGGATGTGTGTGCGCGGGGCAAGCCAAGCGAGAGAAAAAGATCTGTGAGGGGCGTCTGGGGCCGAGTGTCCATGCACATCTTCTTCTCCTGCTCATCCTTGCTATCTCACCAGGGCAGTTGTGTTGGGGAGGAGGGTGGTGGTGGGAGGCTAGAGTCAGCCAGAGTGCAGTGAGCATGGAGAAAGGTCAGGAATTGGAATTGGCTGCTAGAGGGACTCACTAGAAGTAGGGGCTCCAGTGTCCTTGCCCCCAAAAGGGTCCTTGTATCCCTACATGGCCTGACCTATATAGATGCAGTGGCCCCAGAGTCATCATCACCTTTCAAATGAGGCTGGAATCTGGCTTCAGACTAGAATGAAACAGTGTGGGGTAGCTTGACTAGCTATGGAGAGGAGTCTGTGATCTAGCCAGGGGAGCCACGTGGAGGGGTCCTTTACATCCGGCCCCAAGCCACCTGGATCCTGCCCAGCTTGGAGTTCAGAGCAAGTTCTGGGAAACAAGCTGAGCAAAAGAGAAACCCAATTAACCTTGTTTCCAGAGCAAGATAAGGCTCACAAGCTGGGATGAAGCCGAATCCCTTTCTTCCAAATGCCCCTGCAGCACTAGGCTCACACCAGCTCCTTCAGGTTAGGGTCAGAATGTGCATCTTGCAAGCTCCCCACTCCCCACCAAAGTGGAGGACAGAGAAGATGGACCAAAACCTGTGTCTAAAGGATAAAAGTGACTCAGAGATCTGTTAGATCTCATTAGCCACCCACAGGGAAGAACCCCAGTGACAAAGGGCTCACTCACTCTAGAGAGGTGGTCTTGAGAGAAATCCAGAGAACATAGTGAACGTTTTTAAAGAATTAGCAATGAAAGTCTCCTAGGAAGCCTCTCTGCTGGAGAATTCTTATGGGCTTCTTCGGCAGCAAGAAGAGAAAATATTAGATACCGGTCAGCACTGTGGAGTGGACAGCTCCCGGCTTGTCCCTCCGCGGGCGAAGAGGCCAGGTGGTGTGTGTGAGGGGGGGAGGGAGTTGTTTATACTCAGAAGAGTAAGTGTGGGCTCTTAGTGGCGTCGCTGAACACAGTTGCAGCATCCTCAGATACCTCTTGACATCCAGACTTCCGCCCTTCTCTTCCCTGCACATTTCGGAGCCCTTAGCATGTCTTACCTCCTCAACCCTGAACAATACAACATTCAACCTCACTTCAAAGGAGTGCTGGTGTTTTGTTTTGTTTTGTTTTTTTTTGGGGGGGGGAGCTGTGAGCACCAAGGGCAGCTACTTTAGGGAATTCCTAAGTCGTCTCAGGTTTTAAGAGTCCAGTTTTTAAGTCCCAGATCCCCTTTCAAATATTTCAGAGGGAGGAGGCATCCTTTCGGGAAAGTCAGCGAAGCTGCCTCTACCTCTAGGGGTTAGAAGAAAAAATAAGTGAGGTCTGAGTGTAAGGGGGTCTTCCTGTGTGCTTTCCATTGAGTCCCCTTTCTCCTCCTCCCCCCGGAAGCAGGGAAGGCGGCTGTGCAGGTATTAATTGGTCTCGTCTTTTGCTCATGATTAGGTCTTGTCCTTAACCAAGATCCCTCTCCAGATTCAGTCACCTCATAGACTTATCCACATCCCTAAAATATCAATATCCCCGATGCCAGAAGAGACCATTCCTTTGAGCCCACTGAAACACAAATTCAAGGTGGAAAGGAGATTTCTCCATTAATATTTTATCCTCATGATCTTATTTTTTAAATGCAAGAAAATCCATTTCTGCCTCAAACGGTTTATTTCCACTCACTTGCTTGTTGTAAAGTAAGGAGAGGGTTGTGAAATGGTGGGATGGTCCCACTTTGATCATTTTTCATTGATGAATAGATGTTTTGTTTTCAAAGAAGATCCTTGTGTGTTTGGGAGCTGAATGAATGTAAGTAGATCACAGGGGTGCTTTGTGCCGGGTGCCAATGTAAATCTGGGTGGGGCCTAGGAGAAGCTGCTGGTATGACTGTTTATGAGCCCACTGGGTGTGTGTGAAGGTCTTGCAGTTTGGAAACCCCACCCAGGAATGTCCACAGTCACTCTCTCAGGCTTCTGATCAGTCTCTCGACATAGCCTCCATCATCCCAGCTCCAGATCAATCCTGTCCCGACCCATAAAAGGAGGCCACTGTGAGAAACCGGGTCTGCTTTGCATCTCATTTACATAAATATTTATTAATCGTCATTAAACTCAACAGAAACACGCAATGCACTTCGGGTGTCCGACGGGAGTTTCGTCTTCGCTACAAGAGGAAGGTAAAATTGCGTGTGTGTGTGTGTGGGGGGGTGTCGCCTGTGGGTTTGCGGTTTTGTTTTGTTTTTTTGTTTTTTTTTTTGCATCGAGTGTTTGGGTGCCTGATTCCCTGCCTCTGGAGCGGAGAGGTTCACCTGTTGCCTCTTTTGCCGGAAATCTCCAAAAGGGGCCCTCAGTTCTCCCAGCTCACTGGATGACAAAAGTCAGGAGGAGCTTAGAACCAAAACACAAAACAAAACAAAAAACAAAAGCAACAACAAAAACAAAAATCCCCCCCAAACAACAACAACAACAACAAAAGGAAACAAAACAAAAAGAACCTCTCCAGCCACCAGAAGTCACCAGGAGCTTGGCGCCCACCGAGGCACAATCCGGGCAGGGGTAAGGCTGCTCCCAGGTCTAGGCTCCTCCATCTCACCCCAGGAGGGACGGGAGTGCCTGTGGAGAGGAGGAGCCGGGAGACTCACCTCCTCCTGTCCCCGGACGCCCGCGTCGGGCCTGCGTGTGCGTGGTGTGGTGTGCGTGTGTCTCTCATGCAAACCCTCCCTCCCCAAACCGACCCCCCAACAGTTTGCCATTCCATACAAATTTGGAAACAGGTTTTTAGAAAACAGTGTGACGCACAACGGGACAGGGTGGGGGGAGGGCAGTGGTACTGGGGCTCCAAATCTCCGAGTCATTGATTGTAAAAACCTGGGGGGGAGGGGCGGCGCGGGCCCCCACTTCACCAAAGTGCACAGATCCGCGCTTGGGCGGGGCAGCCAGCGGACCCGAGGGGCATCCCCGGGCTGGGCTGCTAGGCTCAGTCAGAACCTTCTTGCATAGATATTTGTGTCTCTTTAAAAATTATTATTGGTAGTATTTATTATTATTATTATTATTATTATTATTATCATTATTATTATTTTGCCTTTTATTGCTTCTAAAAGTTCTTACTGCGTTTTCTCTCCGATCCGGACTCTGAGTTCGGCCTCTGTCGCCTCTTAGCTTTTTTTTTTTTTCTTTTGTATGCTTGGTTTTTTTAAAAAGGGAAAGGAAACATGATTCTAGTTACAAATTGACTTGGCCTCTCTCTGTCCTCTCAATCCACATCCCCTCCCACCAAAATAAAAATTAAAAAACGCGGAGATTCGGGTTGGGGTGAAGGCGTTCGGGCGCCCTGGTTTTGCCCTCTTCGAGAAGGAAGAGATACCAACTGCTTTTGGCCTGGGCAGCTCAGTGTCTTTTTAAAAAGTAATCATAAGCGGAGACACTATCCCGAAACTCAGCTGCCCCTCCCCAAGCCTTCTGGCCTACTGGGAGGTGAGGAGAGAAAACTCAAGTTTGGGAAAGCCTAAGGAGTCTCCAGGGAGGGCCGGGAGGGAGGTCCCTGGAGATGCACTCCACGGGAGAAGGGAGGAGGAAGCCCGTTGGGAAAGAGAAGGCGAGTCCCCAGGGAGAAGCGAGGCCCCTGGGACGGGCCACCCACAGGTAGGAGACCGCGCCAGCCCTGGAGAGCCGCAGAACCGGCGGCCCACGCCCCGCGCGCCTGGCGCTGGAGTCGGTGGGAGCCCCTGAGCTCGCGGGGCTGGGGCTAGGGGGCCGGGCAAAGGCAAAGAAAAAGAAAGGGGCCGGCGCGAGGTCTCAGTTATGGAAAAACGCGTTGAGCTCCTCGTACATGGGGCCCCGGTCGTGGTGAAGGTGCATATCGTAAGACAAGAGATTCTCGGAGTGGACGCCCCCGCGCACGGCCGACGAGCCAAAGACCAGCCCGTGGCCCGCGGGCCGCGAACCGGGCAGCGCCGAGTAGTGCATAGAGTAGTGGTAGCTCTTCTCGTGGTCTGGAGACGAGTCCTGCTTGAGTGAGAAGTTGCCGTTGAGACAGAGCGGGGGGCTGAGCGGGCCCTCGTACTCAGAGCTGTTGTAGTCCGGGCTGGCACCTCCGCCACCCGCCGCCGCGTACAGCGTCTCGTAGGCGGCGCAGTAGCCGTGGGTCCGCAGGGCGTGCGCTGCGCCTCCGCCCAGGCCGCCGGCCGCCTGGCACTGTGCGCCCGCCAGGCGGGAGCACGGGTACGGGTACGGGTGCATGGCGAACGGGCCACCCGAGCCGTGAAAGCGGCCGGCGCCGTCCGCGCCCTGCTCTGTGAGGAAGTTACGAGAGTTGAGCTGCAGGCAGCCAGCCACCAGATTTGTGGTGGGTTGCGACAGCCCCTTGCACAGAGTCTGCACGTAGGACACCAGATCCGGCCTCTTGCCGGAGCGCAAGATCTCCGAGAGAGCCCAGATGTAGTTCTTGGCCAGGCGCAGCGTCTCGATCTTGGACAGCTTCTGCGTCTTGGAGTAGCAGGGCACTACCTTGCGCAGGTTGTCCAGCGCGGCGTTCAGGTCGTGCATGCGGTTGCGCTCCCGCGCGTTGGCCTTCTGTCGCCGCAGCTTGGAGCGCTCCAGACGTGCCTTGGTCATCTTGCGTTTCTTCGGCCCGCGCTTCTTGGGCCGCTCGCCTTCCGCCTCGTCCAACCCTTCCTCCTCCTCCTCTTCCTCCTCCTCCTCGCCACCCAGCTCGCCTTCCTCCTTGACCTCGGCCAACGTGGCTTCGGGGACCTCTTCTCCACGAAGGGACACCGGCTTGGAGGCCCGGGCGGGTCCTGGAGCCCCCGACCCAGGAGCAGGCGGAGGCTGCGGTGGCGCGTCGCCCTTGTCGCTTCTCGGCTCGTCGCCGTCGTCGTCGGCCCAGCTGGCGAACTTGGGCACGTCCGAAAGGAGGCCAGGCTCGCTGAACAGGCGGGTCAGCATGGTGCCTAAGGGCGCCCCGGGGGCGGAGAGACAGAGCACAGAGTGAGGGGCGCGCCGGGGTCACCACGGCCCCCCAACCCTCCTCCACCCCGAGATTCGTTGCTCGCTGCAGCTCAGAGGGCCCCCCGATGCCCACCACGTCCCGCTGCCCCACCCAGAGCCGGCCCAGCCCTGCCCGGCTGCCGGCGGGGTTCAGCGGCCCAGGCCGTCGCCCCAGAGCCGAGCCCGGCTCCGCCCCTGGCCGGGAAGGAGGCCGCTCCCGGCGGGTGTCGGGGTCCCAGAGATCGTGGACCGGGTGGTGTGCAGAGGGGCCAGGTTCCTCTGCCCGGGGAGGCGGTGCTCTGGCCCGAAAGCCTGCTCTCTCCGGGTGATGGAGAGAAGCTGGGCGGCTGCCGTGGGCACAGCTGCCCGGTTCCTTGGTTCCGCGGCCCGGGCCCCTCGGCCCGGCTCCCCCTGCCCTCCGGTGCCTCTCACCCCCACGCTCCCTAATCCAATTTGCAAGTTGGCGGCTCGCCGCCCCCAGTCCGGCCCCCACCCCCGCAGCCCCAATTCCAGACGCCCGGAGCACAGTCTCCTCTAGCTGCTGCGTCCGGGTCTCCCCGAGCCGGCTCCGGGTGGCGAGGACTGGAGAAGCCGGGCGTGGGGAGGAGACCCAGAAGCGAACCCTGTCCGTCTCCCCTGCGGTCAGGGACCCCCTTCCCCCCTTCAAACTGCCTCCCTCCCACACGTCTCTTCAGATCTCGTTGTATTTTGGGATCCATAGGGGAAAAAGCCAAATTTGTTTGTTTGCTTATCTTTTTTGGTGGCAGGGAAAGGTCGCAGGTTCCTTCGGGACAGTCATGTGGGGGGGGTCCCCATCTTCGCCTCTTCGCGCGTCTCATGACCCTGCCCCCCCATCCTAGGCATAAGGTCTCCTTCCGCAGCCCCTTGAGCTGCGGGCCCCAATGGGAGAGAGAACCCAGGGCGCCCCAATGCCCACCCAGTGAGGGGGTAGAGTCCCAGGCATGGGAGATCTGGGGGACTTTCATGTCCGAAGCAGCGCGCCCCCCCCTCCCAATCGGCAGGTCAGATCTAGCTCCCTCTCGGACAACTTACCTCAGAGAGGAGTCAAGGGGAGAGGGGAGGGGAGGGGGGAGGGGGCAAGAGAGAGAGGGGGGGAGAAGAGGAATCTTCTCGCTTATTTCATTGTTCCCCCATCTTCGGGGAGCGGGGGCAGCGGTTCCTCAAGGCGGCGGGCGCCGGCGTCTTCAGAGCGCCATGCGAGCCGCGGAGCGAGTGTGGCATCTCTACCAGGCGGGGTACCAGCCTCTATGCCAGGCCATATGGGCTTGGCACGTCACGGGCAGCAGCTATCACATGAGAGACGGTGATTGGCATGCGTCTGCATTGGGGGAGAGCCGGCTCCCCCGGGACCCGCCGCCATCTGTCACTCTCTACTCCAAAAAAAAAAAAAAAATTAAATAAATAAAGGAAATAAATAAATATCTCTGCCGCCCTCCCCTCCCCGCCCAACGCAGGGAAAGCAGGGATTGAGAGGGAGGTGGGAGGATTTGCCCCCCTCAGATACAGAGCCCCCCATATGGGAACAATGGGGTAGCAAGTCTGGGAATTGGAGGTTTGTGGTAGCGGCCAATTCTAGGCTCTCTCCGGGGTCTTGATCTGTCCATTTCCTTGTCTCCTGGTCCCTAAGGTGGGTCAGAACCAGACCCTAGGGGATGGAGAAGGGACCTCAGTGGTTACCCCCACTCCCCAAGAGGGTCCCTCCACCACAAAGGGACAGCTGAGGCCTCCTTCCAGGGTGGGTGTGGGGGGCATCCCTGACCCAAGCCCCATAGGTAGATGCTGGCATCATGCCATTCCTCATCCCTGTCTGCCCCTCCCCCAACCCCTCATGCACACACAACATATGTGGCTGAACGAAATTCAAACCAAGGGAAAGACAGAGAAAGGGAAAGGTTTGCCTGCCTGGGTGTCTGTGTCTGCATGGGCGTGTGTGTGTCTGTGGGGACATGTGTGTCTAGCTGTGGAGTCATCACATAGGAGACATTTCCTTGGGTGTCAAGGGCATATGTGTGTTGAGGTTGGGTGGGGAGGAACTTGGAGATGAACCATGTGTGCCCCGTCTGGGGTGAGGGTGGGCACAGACCTGGATTCCTAACCCACAAACCTTCCTCCCCCTCCTTACTATGTATGTCCTTACTACCTAATCCTTGCCAGGGAGTGGCTTTCTCTTGGCCTTCTGATGTGGTTAGCTGAACGGGAGGATATGGTTGGTTGGGGACAGCCTAGAGTTCCTAGAGGGGACCCAAACATTCTCCCCCTGCAGAAAACACAAAAGCGGAGGTTGACCCAAGCATTCCCAGGGGAGGCTAGGGTGAGCCAGGCTGGTATCTTGCTCAGGGAGATAGCAAGATGCTTTATTTGACTTTTCAGCTCCCCTCTAAACCCACTTATCATGCCAGACACAGATGTAAACGGTACAGGTTGAAGGTAAGAGCTTTAGACACACCTACACACCCCGTTCCTCAGTCTGTGATACAGAAAATGGAAACACCCCTATTCAGAGAGACAACCTGTGTGTGAGCAAGTACTCATGGCCAGCGGTAGAGACCTTTGCCCACTCAGCATTCAAGCAGGCGCTGCTGTCAGGCCTCAATTTCCTGCCTGTCCCTTGATCTACCAGTGGGCAGCCAACTCTGGCTCTCCTTCCAGCACACAATGAAGAGCACAAGGCAAAGAGAGAGGAGGACCCCCCTCCCATCCCTCAGGTGGACGTCCTCTGGTCTCACCCAGATTAGCTTCCTCGAGGGGAAGGTAAGACGTGGATCTGATGTTGCACATTGAACAGGGTGCTACATAGAGACAGATACTGCCTTGCCTTGGAAGGCCCCAAGAAAATGGCTATGAAGCTGTCCAAGGTGCTTAGAGGTCAGCCACTGAACGGTCAGAATTTGTGTTCTTCCTTCCACAGAAGCCTGCCCAGGGAAATGGCTGTAGCTAGGAACTCAACAGGGAGAGTAAGAGGAGACTAGAACCCAGGGCTCCTCCCAACCCCACAACTGCCTTCATGGTCCCCAAGGACAAGTAGTTCTTCCCAGGGTCTGCAATTAGGAAGTTCACCTAAGTCAGCTAGCCTGGCAGTGAGGTGGGAATGTGGGGTTGTGGCCAAGGCAGGAGGGAAATGACTTCCATCCTGGAATTCACTATGTAGACCAGGCTGGTCCTGAACTCTGCCTCCAGAGTGCTGAGATTAAAGGCCTGTACCACCACTTTGTAAAAGAAAATGCTGAATTCCAGGCCAGGGATTTGGCTCTAGGGTAGGGCACTTGGCCTGGAGAGCCCAAGGCCCTGGGTTTGAATCCCATAACAAACCCCTTTCAGATGTCCTTCTCAGAATGGATTTCCCTGTCTATGCAAAGGAGGCTATCATTCTGCCCCCTTTAGAGGGCTGTTGCTAGCACTACTAGGTTGATAGGTTAATGAGCCTGCATGGGGCCAGCAATAAAAGAATCTTGCAATAAATGCCAGCCTTTATGTTTATTAAGACACTTTATAAGTTGCTTTATAATGTTAATTTCTTGCATATAGCCCATCCCCAATTACAATGTTTTGTCTACAAAGAGTCCAGAAGTTTTGTTAAATTAATGGGTGAATGTATGAATGTGTAAATGGACGAATGCTTCCTTGGCAGAGAAAAACATCAAGAATTGGGTTAAGCCACTGGGGTCTGACAGGCCCTCTGGGTGAGGGCAGACCTTGTTGAGGATCCGGAACACTCTGGAGGTCTGCCTAGCCCCTCTCCCCCCATCTCCCATCTCTGTTTTCTAGATCGGAAAAGACTCCTTCAGGGGAAGGCCTGAGGTAGGGGGTGGGGTGGTCGGGCCTGGGGTGCAGAGACGGCACCCCTCTGGGCCTCTCCTGAACCTTCTTTCCTTCTTCAGAAAAATGGAACAAATTTTTCTCACCCGACACATTTCAACTTTAGCTTTTTTAGAAGATACAATAAAAACCAGGGGAAACTGGAACAGAGGGAGGTGTGGGATGGGCCTGCCTCAGACATGAGCGCGAAGGAGGTACCACACGTGTGTCCACATACACACGAGCAGGCATTAACACGCTGGGACATGCACGCTCCTCGCTGTACTCAGAGATGCAGTGACGGAGAGACAGAAAGATCCAGAAATGGAAGGAAGGAGAGGAAAGGAGAAGGACACCCAGAGATGCCATCTGTTCCTCCCCGTGGCATGGGGGGAAGGGAGCTGGTGAGGGGCCTGGTCCCCTCCAGGTCTCTGGGAGGAAAAGGAGAATGGCGGGCACTTCAGCCAGGCCTGGAAGACTTCCATTTCTGCTGCCCACACCTCAGGGTGGGAGCAGGGAGCTGGGGGCCCAGGTTCCCATGGAGACATACCCCCATCCCAGGGGAGTCCACGGGCTGGGCACCTAAAATGGCTGCCTCAGAGGGGCAGCGGCCATTTTGTTCCGGCTGGGCCTGAGGGGCAGGGGTGAGGGGCTGAGGGAGGGCGGAGGGCCTGGAGGAGACGGGTCATTCCTGAACACACCCGGGGAATCTAGCTCAGGGGACAGGAAGGATGGACTGGGAAGCTGCTCCTTCGGCGCCCCTTGTTCCCCCATAAATCATCCAGACGTGCACCTGCAAGTGCCCCCTCCATCCTGACCCCTCCATCCTGACCCCCAGCACAGATGTGCACCTGCAAGTGCCCCCTCCATCCTGACCCCTCCATCCTGACCCCTCCATCCTGACCCCCAGCACAGATGTGCACCTGCAAGTGCCCCCTCCATTCTGATCCCTCCATCCTGACCCCCAGCACAGACGTGCACCTGCAAGTGCCCCCTCCATTCTGATCCCTCCATCCTGACCCCCAGCACAGACGTGCACCTGCAAGTGCCCCCTCCATTCTGATCCCTCCATCCTGACCCCCAGCACAGACGTGCACCTGCAAGTGCCCCTCCTTTCTGACCCCCCAGGACAGGTGAACCTGCAAGTGCCCCCTCCATTCTGACCCCTCCATCCTGACCCCCAGGACAGGTGAACCTGCAAGTGCCCCCTCCATTCTGCCCCCTCCATCCTGACCCCTCCATTCTGACCCCCAGCACAGACGTGCACCTAGCGCCCCCAGATCAGACTGGTAGGTGGTCTGTGTGAGCAAGGAGGTTTGCTCTCCCACCATAGCCGGCCCAGGGAGCAGGTGGGTCAGACCCAGGTGCCCACCCGCTGGCTGCTGCAGCCAGACCCGGGGCTGTGTCCCTTCCTATCCTCCCCCTACCCCCCTACCCCCGGGCTGGGTGGACAGGTGAGCGGACCGGTCTCCTGAGGTGTGGGGGAAGGGCAGGAGCGCAGACCCTCGAGGTCCAGAGCTCCTGGCAGGCGCTGTGCTGGGGGGGAAGGAGGAGGAGGCGCCGACGGGCACTGCCCAGGGAGCACCTCCTCCTCCTCCTCCTCCAGCAGTTCGGATGCCCGGGCTCCACCCGGAGCCCGGAGCCCGGGAGCACCTGCCGCCACCCCCCATCCCCCGGCCCCCTGCCCCACCTCCAGCGCAAAGGACGCTGGGGGAGGGGGACCTGCCGCTTCCTCCTGGCTCCAGGGTGGGCACCTGCCCCGCTGCCCCCTCCCCCGCCCGCCGCAGTGTGCCGGGGAGCGGCGGGCACGCCAGATGGCATGGCTGAGAATGCGGCGACGTTGCCGGGAGGTGAGGGCTGGCACGGGTGATATGCGGCTGCGTGCCTCGTGGTGCCACTGGGGAGGGGGAGGGGAGGCTGCTGAGGTGTGCCCCCCTCCGGTGGTCCTCCCGTCCTGACCCCAGCTCCCTGCCCGGCTTCCCCTGCCCTTCCTCGGCCGGCCGGCCGCGCCCAAGCCTGCGCCTCGGTCCCACCCAGAGCTGGGAGGGCCTAGCAGGAGCTCCGAGTCCCCCGACCGCTGCTGCCATCGCCTCTTCGCCACCCAAGACAGATGACAGGTGGAAGAGACGCTAAGTCCTCCAGCCAAGCCGGTCGCCTCAGGCTGTACCCTCCTGGTTCCAAAAGTGTGGTGACCTTTGCCCCTGTAACCTGTGACCTCTGTCTGTGCCCTGCTTTTGGGAGAAGAGCGCTTCCCCCGTACTCCAATTCATCTTCCTCACCAAGAAGTTTCCCGGACACACCTCAGGGCTGCACTCCTGTTGGAAGGTTCCCGTCTCCCACTTGTGTCTCCTGTTTTGTCTCAGCGGCTATTTGTGATGGTTTTGGTCTGGGGCTCTCATCTCACCCCCACTGCTTGGCTGTAGGGAGACAGGGTGGGGAGTTGGAAGGGGAGCGCAATTTTGAGTCTCCTGGGGGCAAAGCCAGGGTCTCTGACAAGCCCAGGGGGTCTCCTTGCACCAACGTAGTTCTGGGGGACAGGAGGTGTAGCTCCGTTGGTGGAAAGGTTCCTAGGTCTGATCCGAAGCACCGAACAAACCAACCGGGCGGTGCATTCCTGTGATCCCAGCATCCGGGAGGTGGAAGATCAGAAGTTCAAGGTCACCCTAGGCTAGACAGAGCTCCAGGCCAATCTGGGGTAGTGGGAACAAAGCAAAAAAATTTTTTTAAATTAAAAAATTTAAAAAACAACAACCCACACAGGTCATTCCCAGAGACGGGCTGGAGGAGCAGGTGTGCCCCTCTGCTAGGTGCTGCTCTCAGAGGTCTGTGGCTGCTGCCCCCTCGGCAACAGGCTCCGTTTCACTGTCACTAAGAGGTCTCACGGTTCATGGACCAGACTGACGCCTGTCCTGTGGTGGACTCCCTGTGGGGTCCTCAAGTCTTACCTCAGTAGCTCCCAGGTGCCCGCACCCCCAGCCTGGATGCATGGATGTGACTCTTAGAGAAAATGGGAGTCAGAACAGGGCTGAGTCCTGCCCTGCTGCACCTTCTATCATACAGGGCCTGGCCCCCTCCTCTGCCTCCCTGGAAGGGCCCAGGCTGCCCACACTGCTCATCCTGTCTGAAATGCAAACCTGGTTGTGGTATTTACCCACTCCCGAAGCTTCTGCGTCTCTACTCCACAGCAGGTCTGTCGGGCTGCTCTTCACTGTCTCGTTCCCAGCCTCCCCGCCCTGCTGTCCCACAGTGGAGCACACTTCTACCCCTTTCTGCCTATAAGTCTCCACCACCAGAAAGTCCACCCAGGAGGCCGGCAGGCTCCATGCTCTTGAAGGCAGGGACACAGAATAGCCTGAGTGCAGTTGGGGTACCAAAGAACTGTCCCCCTACTGTTGGCGGAGGAGCAGCCAGAGCAAGACAACGTCCCAAACACAGTTCTACCTCTGTATACCTCTTTCTCTTTGTTCAGTCCTGCACTAAGCCCAACATGGCCTAACCTCAGCCTTCCACTCTGTAAAATGGGCATGATGCTTACTGAGGCCCGCCTTTGGGGGCAGCAGTGAGCTCGATCCGAGGTAACAGGTGTGAGCGCTTCTGGCGGTCCCTGAGTCCCTGATGTGGCCGATTGCCTCCAGCCCTGGATCAGCTTCAGTTTTCAAGTGTGTTTGTTCCTGGGGCTCTCTTCCCCACCAACCTTTGTTCTGCTTCACTGTCAGGTTTCTGCACAGGCACTGGGTGGGCTTGTCCCCGGCCCTCTCCCATCCCCCACTCCCACAGGAAGGCCAGATTTGAGATAGGGCACAATGTGGCAGCAGACCCCTGACCTTGGCATCATCTTCACCTTGGTCAAATCCTATGACCTTCTTTTTCCTCGGCTGTGAAATGGGAATAGTGCCACCTGCCCTCCGGGGCCTCAGAGCTGTCAGAGTGGCCAGGACAGCAGGATGGTGGGTCCAGAGTGCACTCTGAGGAGGCCCGTGCCTGGTGGATGGGGCATGGCCCAGGCCGGGGCACCACATCAGGACCTCTGCAGTGGGTTTTCCCAGTCTCCCTTCAACATCAGGGCCATACGTCTGGCCTGGGGAACTCTGGGGCAGACACTACTGGATATGACACTACTATGGCCTGCATGTCCCTTGAGCCTGGCACCAGGGCTGAGGCCACTGGAGGCTGACAGTGAACAGGGCCAGTCTCAAAGGGCTACCTGGGCAGGGTGTGTGCCGTGGGTGCAGCCAGGGCAGGAAGCCACGCTTTCACCAGAGCCCCACTGCTGCTTCTGAGAGGCAGGGTGGGCCAGGAAAGGACAGCCTGGCCTCGAAGGTAGAAGAGGTCCTGACTTCCCTCTCTTCTCCTCCCTCCTTCTCCCCTCCTGTTCTCTCTCCTCCCATCTCTCCCTCCTCCTCCTTCTGCACTTCTTCCAATGTCTCCTCCCCCTCCCCCTTCTGATGCTGAAGATGGAACTCAGGGCCTCTCTCTCCTAAGCTAGACAAGTAAGTACTCTACCACTGAGCCACACTCCCCAGCCCCCGCAAGCTTCTTCACTGGGAGCGAAGGAACAGCCTAGGGGTGAAGCAAAGGCCTCTTTTTCAGAGAAGAAACCACAGCAGAGGTGGGGTACAGGGGTACAGGGGTACAGCCTGTCTGATGTCTCACAATAAGTGAGTGGCAGAGCCGAGACTAGATACCAGGGCCCCAGCTGAGTGTGGTAACACACACACCCATAATCTCAGCCTTTGGGAGACTGAGGCAGGAGATCACCAGTTGGAAGCCAGCTTGGGTTACCAGTGAGACTCTAAAACAAAACACTCTGGGGGTGCTCCTGTCCTGAAACATCAGGGCATTCAATAGCAATTAACAACAGAGGTCATTTTTAGCGTGTGGTGTGCTGTGTAGGGAGTACATGCACACCTGTGGAAGACGTCAGATCACAGCTTGGAGGTGCCAGTTCTCTTCCCCCATCATGTGGGTCCTGGGGATCAAACAGATCTTCAGGCTTGGTGACAAGCACCTTTACCAGCTGAGCCCTCTGACCGGCCTGAGCCTGCATTTGAACCAAGTTTTGTGAGGTGCAGTCTTGGGCTTATTCATGACTATAAACTGTGCCCCTCTCTCTAAAGTCTGGGTGATCATGCTGTTAGGAACAGGGGGCCTTGCCATGAAGTAGAGGAGGAACCCTTAGCAAAACCCAGGGCTTGCCCTCTGGCGAGGCCCCCAGATCTCAGTGAGTGGTTCCAACTTCCAGAGCCTAAGAAGGTCTCCAAGCCGCCAGCTGGGCTTCCTCTCTTTATAGAGGGGGCAGTCTCTTCTAGACCTCCGCTGCCTGCGCTTTCCCTCATCTCTGAGAGGGCGCTCTGCTTGCCCTGAAGGCCAGGGGGCGGAGCTTTCTCCGCCAGGAAGTCCTCCCTGGTTACTCCCAAAGAAACAGTGCTTCTTCTGGCCCTGCTTTGCCCCATCTTCCCTTCCTGTCCCACCGTAAACCGGGACAGAGGAGCCAGGCCTCGCAGACTCCCCCGAGGAAGTCCTTGGCACCCCGCGGGCCCCCTGCCACTCGCTGCTTCTTTCTCCTCCTCGTCCTTCGTCTGCCTAGCTCCGGGTTCTCGCCTCACCACCCCCGTCCGCGCCTGGCACCGCGCCCGGTGTGCCCCAGCCGCCGGATCGCGCTCGCAGCCCTGACTTCGTGCCTGCCGGGCTCCGTGGCACGTGCCCCGCGCGCCCCTGCCCCGTGCCGCACCCCTCCGGGTGGCCTCCGCGCCCACCCTGACCTCCAGAGGTCGCCTGGGCACGTCGGTGGTCCGGGCTCCGAGGAGGGGGCGGCGGCGGCGGCGGCGGCAGGGAGAGGACGCTGCGCCTTTAAGGTGCCACCGCCGCGTGGCAGGGAGACAGCTTGTGCCAGCCCCATTCCGCCCGGCTCCGCTCGCGACGAGAAACACAATGCATAACAATCAGGCGCGCGCTTGGAGCTGTGCCACGCGGCGGGGGCGGGGCGGGCGCGGCCGGGAGGGCGGGGTGCCGGGGTCGCGACCCCTGCCCCGACTCGGAGGCCGCGGGGGGCCCCCGCGCTCCCCACGCCCGAGCTCCGCACCCCGCAGCCCGCGCAGCGCCCCGCCCCGGCCGCGCTCCCGCCCCGCGCTCCCTGCAAAGTTCATTCCCACTAACTCTTTTCCAGGCCACTTCCCCCTCACATCTGACAATCCGGGGCCCTCATTCTCCCAGTAATCACTCCACTGCACTAATTGCACATGCAAATATGCAAATGCGTATTAATTAATTACTATACTAATTAGTTCTGTGGTATTTGCGAGTAATAAATCATTGGATGGGAGCGAGGAAGCTGGAGACCTGGCCCATTTTCATTCTGCATAAAATTTTAATGGTCTCTCTGGCTGATCCGGGACGGCAGCGCGCGGAGAGGCTCTTAAAGGGCCAGAGGAGGCGGGAAGGGGCAGGGGCGGGGAGCTCCGGGTCATCCCGGCAGGGACTGGCACCCTGGGCGGCCTTGAGATGTATCCCCATTCCCTGAGGGAGCTGTCTTGAGCCTGCGGCTTTCTGCTACCTGTCTCCACCCCTGGTCCCCCGGATAGCTTCTGAGAGAACCTGGGCGGGTAGGAGGCTGAGCCTCGTTTCTTTAAGAAAGGAAAGAGGGCACGGAGCTGTGAGAGGCCAGTGCCAAGGCTTTTGGAGCCCCACAGAACCTGGGATAGGGAAATGAAGAATCGTTTCTTGGATGGCTGGGTAAACTGAGGCACAGGACAAGGCAATTTTTAAATCTCACCTGTTCCTGTAAGATGTCCTCCGTAACCCCTAGTCTTTTCTTGTCTCTGGTGGTGACCATCAAGGTTAGGGGTGCTTTCAGCTTTCCCTTTCCACATGATCAAACCTCAGCCCCGCCCCGTGGGCACCAGCTGGCACCCTGGCAGAGCAGTCTTCGGCTTGAGTGGGCCCCAGGGACCCTGCTTTATTTCCAGGACATAGTCTGGACCCCGGGCACAGGGAGGGGTCTGGCAGCTTCATTGACTGGAGAGGTTGAGGGATCAGGGTGGTCAGAAGCCAAGGTCTAGGAGGATGCCAGAGGTGGGCAAAATGGACAGGTGAGGACCAGAGTCTTGTCCTGAGCCATAACCCTCCTCCTCCTCCTCCGTGCCAGGGCCGCGAGTCCACTTGAGTGACTACTCTAAGTTCCTGCCTTCACATGCCCAGCAATTATATGGGGGCAAAGCCTCAAGAGGCCCCACTGGTCACACCTCAGCAAACATTCATGCTGTTGGGGAACTGTCCCCAGAGCCCCAGATGGCTCTGTGACAGACTCTGTTACCTTCCCCATTTTATGGATGGAAAATAGGGCATAGGAAGGTTAAGTGGCTGACCGACGAGGCCCACCTGAATTAGGATCAAGGGGCCTTGGCATCTGCGTTCTCTCCACCACCCACACTCTGCCCTTTCTTCCACCACACCCAGCTCCTGCTCCAGGTCCTGTGAAGGGCTTCATGGGCAGTAAGTATCCAACCCATCTGCATCCACCCAGGAGAAAGGTTCTGGGAACACCCCCCAGTTTGGGCATATGGGACCCAAGGGTCGAGGCAGATGCACAAATTGCTCTGAAGCACAAAAGTCCAAGCTCACTCGGAGTCTTCTGGAGGAGGGGACAGAAGGGGGCCAGACCGTGGCAACCCCTGATTATCAGAGAACAGGAGAGAATTCGGAAAGGCTTTCAGCTAGACTGTGGGGAGAACTTTCTTGCCAAGCAGAGACTGCAGGAGCCCTCACTGGGGAGGAACCTTCTCGTCCCTTTTCTAGCTGCCTTCTGGAAAGGGCCCCTGGCTGCTGGAGAGGGCTGGGGGGGGTGACTGCAGACCAGAGGGAGAAAGCTCATGTAGGGTACTATAGCCAGGGACTGTGCCTGGGTTGGTTGGGTTTTTTCCCCTTAATTTTCCTGGGAGCATTTCCAATGATCTTCATTGTCCCTACAAGTTACCTAGGAACTTGGGTTTGCATTTGTATTTGTTTGTTTTGTTTTGTTCAAGACAGTGTAGCCCTGGCTGTCCTGGAACTCACTCTGTAGACCAGGCTGGCCTCAAACTCCGAGATCCGCCTGCCTCTGCCTCCCCAACGCTGAGATGAAAGGTGTGGGCCACCACCACCAGGCTGGATTTTGGTTTTTTTTGTTTGTTTGTTTGTTTTGTTTTGTTTTGTTTTTGTTTTTTGTTTTTTGTTTTTTTTGAGACAAAGTTTTACTCTGTAACCAGGCTGGCCTCAAACTCTGACCTGCTTGCCTCTGCCTCCCAGGTGCTGGGATTAAAGGTGTGCTTCGCTGCACCTGACTATACCCTGGGAACTTTCCCACCCAAGGCTTGAATGTTGCTTGGGGGAGGTTGGGGGGTCGGGGCACAGGAGTTCCACCTGCAGTGTGCACAGGGGAAGGAGAAGGTGGTTCCGAATTCCCAAGGAACCTTTCTTTTACTGTGTGCTCATGTATACCAATTTGTTTACTTTTTACAACAGTTTTATTTCCCCCATTTTTATAAAAGGAGACTGAGAGGAAAGAAAGGGAGTGGGCTTGCCTTAGCCCATGGCTAGTAAGTGGTATAAGCAGGATTTGAACTACTGGCTGCTGCGCTTTGCCTTTCTGTTTGTGGCATGGCCAGACTGCTGATGTCCCTGTCCCAAGCAGAGTCTCCTCGGTTCCAGCAGCAGCAGCAGCAGCAGGGACCTTAGGGACAGGAGACACAGGAGAAAGAGCCTGTTTCTCTGTGACCCTCCTCCTCCGTAGAGGGTATGAGCTACTTTCTCCATGCTGGAAAAAGCTGGGCGAGAGCTTTTCAGGAGACCCAGGTTTTACCTCTGCTCCTGAGAAGGGGGTGTCTTTCTGGAGGGGGTGCTATCCTAGGACCCCCTGCTTCCCCTCAGCCCACCCTTGAGGGAAGAGCTTCATCTAGCATCTGTCAAGGGACCACCCTGGCAGAGACACTGAGATTCCAGCACTCCCAAGCATGAGCCCTGGGCCAGACCAGGGTCCCCTGGCCACCCAGTGGCCCAAGGGGACATCAGCAGGGAAGCTATGCATTTTCCTTCCCCAGAGCCAGGGAACCTCTACTGCCACCTTCTGGGCCTGGGAGTTTAGGGAGGGGCGTTGGGGTGTTGCGGGGATAGGCTTTAGGAAAGAAAACCCATTCCCATTTTAGCCCTCTGCTCAAGATCAGGGAAGCTGGGCTCACCCGGATTTTCCCCTTTTGGGGGAACTGGGGGCAAGTTGGGAGCTGGTGGGCAAAGGAGGCACAGGGGTAGGCTGGCAGCCCTGAGCTTCTCCATGCAGCCCCCGGGGCCGGGTGCCTGGGCAGGAGGAGGGGGCAGAGCAGCTGCTGGCGATTTATTAAGCAGTCACGGAAAAATTGGTTTATAAATTAACAGCTGTTTTAACTTTAGGGCCTCTTCTTCAGGGAATGGAAGCAGCCGACTGGACCGGGATTGGAGTGTGTGTGAGGCTGGTGGAGGGAGAGGGAGGCGGCGAGCTCCGGCAGCTGGCATTCTTCGGGGGCAGCCTCAGCTGGCACCTCGGGGGGCACCAGGCAGTGGCCAGAGCAGGGGGTCTCCAGGTGCCGGCGGCTGAGGCCGCCCCCTCCCCCTCCTTGGGTTGCAGCTTGCTTTCTTCTCACCGACATCCCAGCTTCCACTTGGGGGCGCCAGAGGACACAGACGCTACTGTACTTGTTTCTGCCACCAGAGGGCAGCCTCGGCACACCGATTTCTGCTTCTCCGGAGACGACACCACGCTAGGCAGGAGAGAGAGACCAAGGAAGCCCACTCCAGCGCATGCTAGTGATCTTCCACTCTTGATTCTGAACGTGTTAAAGGCAGAAGTAAAACCAGACACCTTCAATCCCAGCACTACGAGTTCAAAGTCAGCCTGGTCTACACAGTGAGCTCCAGCTCTGTCAAGGCTGCATTTTAAGACCCTGTGAGGATCCCAGAGCTGGGGTTGTAGCTCAGTGCTAATCTGTCATAAAAAAGGCCCTGGGATTGAGCTAACACCCCACTCCCATGGCAAAAAAGGGGGGCTCTGTGACTGTCTGTGGGTGTTTTTGTTTGTTTACAAGCCAGATTAATCTGCAACTTGTAATCCTCCTGATTCCACCTCCCGAATGCTGAGATTTCAGTATGAATCACCTTGCTGGATAAGACTGTCTTGTATTTGAACTAGGCTCTGGGCAAAAGCTGCTAAAGCCCTCTCAGCCTCAGCTGTCCCATCTATAAAATGGGACAATGCTAGAGGATAAAAAGAGATACCGCATCATATTCAGGGCTTAGCTCAGTGTCCAGGACAGTAAAGGCTCCAAACAGGAGCAGACCAAACAAACACAGCAACACACACACACACACACACACACACACACACACACACACCCATTTAGTGCCTGCAACTCATGTGTTTATTTATTCATTTATTCTTCAGTCTGTCTTCCCTACAGTGCCTTGCAGTTCAGCGTAAAGATACATGATGGAGAGGACACATCTTAAAATCTCTCGTGCTAAGAGCTTTGATTCATGGGTTTAAGAGCTTAAGAGCGGGGATGAAGAGCACTGGCAGTGGGGCTGGAGAAGTGGTCCATCAGTTAAGAGCACTTGGCTGCTCTTCCAGAGGTCCTGAGTTCAATTCCCAGCAACCACGTGGTGGCTCACAGCCATCTGTAATGAGATCTGATGCCCTCTTCTGGTGTACAGGCAAACTTGCAGAAAGAACACTGTTTATATTAAATAAAATAAATCTTAAAAAAAAAAAAAAGAAGAAGAAGAAGAGGGCTGGAGAGATGGTTCAACAGTTAAGAGCACTGGCTGCTCTTCCAGAGGTCCTGAGTTCAATTCCCAGCATCCATATGGCAGCTCACAACTGTCTATAACTCCAATTCCAGGGGACCTGATACCCTCATACAGATATACATTTAGGCAAAACACACTAATGCACGTAAAATAATATATATTATATGTATATATAATATATATGATGGGTAATGTTCTGTATGCTGTGAATATGTGTTGCTCTGATTAGTTATAAATAAAGCTGTTTGGTCAATGGTGAGGCAAAGTAAGGTTAGACAGAACATTCTAACTAGAGAGAGAGGAAGGAGAGAGACAGAGCAGAGGAGACACTGCCAGCAGCCACCAAGAGAAGCAAGATGTAAAGTACCAGTAAGCCACGAACCACGTAGCAAAGTATAGATTTATAGAAATGGGTTAATTTAAGATGTAAGAGCTGGCTATTGAGAAGCTTGCCATGGCCATAGTTTAAAAATAATATAATCTCTTTGTGTTTATTTGGGTCTGAGCAGCTGTGAACCAGGCGGGACACAGGAAAACTTTCAACTTTCAGCTACACAACACACACACACACACACACACACACACACATATTCATATAATATATGAGTTTTGATTCACATAAAACCAGTAGTACAGGAAGCAACTGAACCAGGTGGGGCCAGAGAACTTTATTGGGGGATATATATATATATTTGTGTTGGTCACATGCTATATAGAATTTTCAGCTGGGCATGGTGGCTCATGACAAAATCCAGCACTCAGGAGGCAGAGGGCAAGAGCATCTCTGTGAGTTCAAGGCTAGCCTGGCTACATAGTGAGTTCCAGGCCAACTGGGGTTATACAGGGACACCCTGTCTCAGAATAATAAGGGCAAAGAGATGGCTCAAAAGTTAAAAACATTTGCCATTCATGGGATGGGTGGTGGTGCACATCTTTAATTCCAGCAGTTCCAGGACATCCAGAGCTACACAGAGAAACTCTGTCTTGAAAAACATAACACACAAGACAACAATGAAAACCTCCTTGCTGTTCTTGCAGAGGACCAGGATTTGGTTCCCAGCACCCAGATGGCAGCTCACAACTGTAACTCCAGGGGTTCAGTGGCCCTTCTCTGCATATAGGTGGTGCGTAAGCCAGGAAAATAGTCATACACATAAATGAAAACAACCTTTAAATATAATTCAAAACTCCATTGAAATGAATGTTCACAACTGTTACAGTCTTTTGTTTGTTAATAAATTTTGTTTTGTTTTGTGGGGTTTTTTTGTTGTTGTTTTATTTTTGATACAAAGTTTGTCTGTGTAGCCTTGGCTGTCCTGGCATCCGCTCTGTAGACCAGGCTGGCTTCAGACTCAGAGATCTGCCTATCTCTGCAGTCCCAAACGAGTGCTGGAATTAAAGGTGTGCACCACCATGCCCAGATTGTTTTTGTTTTTGTTTTTTTAAGCACATAAGTACAGATATGAATATATTTAAGGGTGAAAAGCTAGGTGCTGGATAAAAAGGTGAATGAATATGTAGTCGAATGTCTCAGATGACTGCCCACCATCTTCTTTTTTGTTTGTTTGTTTGTTTGTTTTGTTTTTCGAGACAGGGTTTCTCTGTGTAGCTTTGAGCCTTTCCTGGAACTCACTTGGTAGACCAGGCTGGCCTCGAACTCAGAGATCCGCCTGCCTCTGCCTCCTGAGTGCTAGGATTAAAGGCGTGCACCGCCACCGCCCGGCTTGCCCACCATCTTCTTGACTAAGAATACCCTTGTCCTCTTTTTTGAATTGCTCCCTCCTCTGCTTCCCTCAGCAGCATGGAAAGATGACCCCCTGTGTATCCGGCTAGTTTTCCCCAGCTCCTCTAAAGCTGCGTCCCAGGACTTCCTGGGGCCTCCTCCCTTTCAGCTGCCAAATGCCACTCTTTCCAGTTCCAGCTCTGCTCAGTGGTGCCAAGGTCACCTGTGGGATGCCCAACTACAGACCCACATCGCCAGCGGTGCAGCGGCCCGAACCCTGGCTGATTCCGCCACCTGCTGGTCATCGACAGAACTTCATCTCTAAGACAGCGGGGGAAGACCAAACTGTGGAAGACTCGCGCTGGGGATTAGATTTTTATCCTGTTGAAACACCACATCCACTGTGCAAGGAGACGCAGAGAAACTCGTCGACGTTCACACAATAAGCTTCGGACCTGAGATTCCTATCCAGGGATGTCCCACTATGGTTTTTTTTTTTCCCTATGTGAATTTATATGCTTGGATTGAGGAAGGGAAAAAGGGGGTGGTGGTGATTGTCCTTTTTCACCTCCTCAAATGAGAGCAAAGGCCTCATGGCACCTTCCCAAAGTCGTCTTGCAGAGAAGGAGGGTGTAATGGCTCTTGCATGGCAGGGACTGGGTCAAGAAGAGAAAGCAAATATCAGAAAGAACATTGCCTCCAGACAGTGTGCTCAGACCGGAGATGGGGTAACAGACGCGCCACTAAACAACCTTGTTAGTCCAAGCAAGCAGAAATGAAGTCAAACCAGGACTTGAAATTGTTCTTTGGACCCAACCGCCTGTGCTTCCAACTCAAGAATAATAACCCAGGAGTGACATATTATTTTTACATCTCATTTGCATATGATTAATTCCCAGACGAAGTGAATGGAAGTCACGCTGGCTTCTCAGCCCTCCCACCTGTTTGTCTAGCCCCCTCCTCCAACTCTTGCTGGGCTCCGCCACCCCCACCGCCCTGTCCCCACTCCTGGCCCCTGTCCCTCCCCAGTTCCCTGTTCCCTTCCTCCCTGTCACCCACGCAGCCTCCGCCACCTGGCCGCCCACCGGAAAAACTTTTCCCCAAGTTCCTGAGAAGTCGCGTAGGATCCAGGAGAGAAAAATCAAAGTAATAAAACCTCATTTAATTCCTAACGGAGGGCAGAGCTGTGAGCTGCAATTATCTTAATGCGGAGCTATTTTTACTCCATCTCTTCTGTCATGAGGCTTTCTCCTCGCCACTTGCCTTTGTCTCTTCCCGTCTCACATGGGTCCTCTCTCCTTTTCACTCTCTCCACGACCCCCTCCCCAACCCTCCCCTTCTGCCTGTCCCCCATGCATATATCTCCCTACCTTTCATGGCTCCAGGATTGAGGAGCCAAAGGCATTACATCCAGACACAGCTGGGCAAAGAGGCGAAGACCACCGCTGTCCCCAAGGACCCATCTTCTGGGAATAAGTTGTGCTCTTGTGTCCCTACCCAGGCACCTTTAGAAGGGGATCCCTTCCAAACTGTTTAGGTCAAACCAGTGTGCTTCCATAAGTTTCCAGTGGGCACTGAGCTATACTGGGGGGGGGGGGAGCCTCATCCCTTCACCACATACCCTTCCTCCAGTACTCCAGCAGGGTATGCTCCAGTCTCTTACTCCAACTTTGGCCTAAAGGCTGCCCAGGTTGCTGTCTGGCCATGTACCTCTTTATCCTCCCAACACACTGACAACTGGCCTTTGTCATTCCGCACCACACCCCATCTGGAAGAGGGGTCCTGGGCCAAGCTAGGGACTGGCAGAGATGCCCATGTCCTGGGCCAGCAACCTAGCATGGGCTGTTTCCCAGAGAATATATGTCAACAAGCTGTGGCCAGGCTTGGGCTGGAGGACGTGGGGCCTGGCCGCCAGGACACCCTATTCCCAAGAGCAAAGTTTGGCCCCTGGCACCTTCTCTCCCTCATCCCCCAGAGGGCACTGAGTCTGGGGCAGAACAGCATGCCTCTGACCTCATTTCCATAAGACTCCACGGTCTCTCATTCCCCGGAGCCACAGCGCCGGGGCTGGAAGTGGAAAAGTTGCTGGTGGAGTTAGGGGTGTGGTGAGGAGGGCCCCTGCTGTTTCTGGTCTGAGAGTGACCAGGAGAGAGAACAGCCAACACAAACAGAGCCCCAGGAGGGCACACACGGGCACAGGTCCACACACATCCCCTCAGGGCGCTACAGAGAGGCATTCAGTCCTTCTTGCCTGCCCCACAGAGGGGAGCGCCAGCTCCTGCAGAGACTCGAGGGCTTGGGCAGATAAACAGGGCCACTAAACCCACAAAGCAGCCCCTCTCCTCCATAACACACACACACACACACACACACACACACACACACACACACACCTCTGTAGAAGAGGCTGGCACCTCAGAATGATAACACACCCACCTCTCTCCCCCAGCTCTGCTCCCCAACGCACCAAGCCCACACACGTGATGGCACGTGTACTGCTAAGGCAGCCCCCCAACCCTGCCCCCTGGTTGGTTGGTGCTGTCCCCTCCCCCAGAAGATGGGGAGAAAAGGCAGGAGACACGTGAATGCTGGGTACATGGTGGCGGGGACTCATTCCCCTCTCCCCTGGGTAATTTGCTCTCACACTCTCAGCCTCAAGCCCCTCTCCTGCACAGGCCCCCCGCAAGCTGGCACCCGCCTGCCCATCACCTTGACAGCCTCTAACATCCTCCTCCACACCCACACCCTCCCCCCGCACACACGCAGTCCTCCCACACGCTGCCACTCACACCCGCATCTTTGACACTCTGACACACTTACGTAGACTCACACACTCACACCACACCGACCCCCACCCTCCCAGCTCTAGCACTCCAGGCCTCTGGCACTCCCTTGCACATACTCCCTACCACGATGACTGACAGGTGTCCTCCCCCGCACACCTCTCTCACACTCGCTTTCCAGGACACCCCCATTCACAGCGTGACATGCTGGCACTCTCTTCTCGACCTCACAGGCCTCCCTTGAAACTCCACGTCCCAGCGCCCCCACCCCGCACCCCGCAAGTGGTTAAGGCCAGAGTCCCAGCTCCAGCTGCCCCTGCCCTTCCCCTAAGCCTCGCGGCTGGACTCCATCAATAATGCAAAGCCGAGTTCTGGGGAGACGGCAGGGGGCCCCCAGGCCGCTCCCCCGGCCCTGGCTCGCTCTCTGCACCCTCCTCCCATCCCCGGGAGAACACGCTTCTCGTTGCTCATTGGCCGCTTTCTCCTAAGCCCTCCCTCCGAGCGCCTAGGCGCCAGTCCCTGGCGGAGGGGACGGACTGGGACCCCAGGGTTGGGACCTGTAGGGTGCAGCCAGCAGAGGCAGAGGCGCGGAGAGGAAGAAGGCAGAGGGAAGGTAGATAGGAGCTGGTGGAGAGAGGCCGAGGGCAGCCCACTGAGACCCGTGGGGAGCGCAGGCCAGGAGCCGGAACCCCGAGCCCCAGCCGCGTTGCGCGCAACCGAGGCGCGGGGACCGCGAGCCCGAGGCAGGGGACGCCGAGCCGGGCGCCGCAGGCGAGCCCCGTGGTCCAGCCCTCCTGGCCCTAGAGCGCTTCCCTCGCGGGTCGCGGAGATTTTCCTGGGTGCGGGGACAGCGCTCCTTCTCCTCCGCACAGCTCGCGCCCCCGGCAGCTCCCGACAGCGGAGCAGGGATCAGCCTGCCATGGACCCCAAGGACCGCAAGAAGATCCAATTCTCGGTGCCCGCGCCCCCTAGTCAGCTCGACCCCCGCCAGGTGGAGATGGTAAGGGGATCTCGCCCCATCCCCGAAGCGCCCTCAGCATGCACCACCACCCCACCCCACCCCGCAGCCCAGCTGTTCTGCTGGACCGCGCCTGGGTTGCGGCCCCGCACCCCGCAGGGCGGGAAGTTCTCTGGAGACTCCAAGCAACTAACTTTTCCCCAGACCTCTGAGCCTATCTTGGGCAGGAGGATTCTGGCAGTGGGCGTCCGAAGACAGTCCATTCGTGGGACTGCCCTTTTGGCCCTTACATAGTCCCGCTAGGCTAGACCTTTTCCCACGGGGACCAAGTTACCGTGGTGGCAAACCCCCCCCCCCCCGGAGACGCACACAGGTTAGGCGTCTGGGGCTGTCATTTCAACTTCATGGTCTAATTGACCACAGTTTGACACTATAGGCCTGGTCTGGGGTCCCCAGAACCTGTTCTGACTACTTTTTGCTATCAGGACCTAGAAGCCGCAACCCCAGGGAGGTGAACTGCCGTCCTTGGAGGTTGGGAGATCTACAAAGACGTGAGGGGGAGGTGGTGGAGGCAGAGGTCTGTACTCCACGACCGAGCAAGGACACTTGTTGCTGAGATGCCACTGGCTCTGAAGAGGGCAGTGTGAATTGGGCAAAACCCTTCTTGGGGTGTTTGGTTGGGGTGGGCTGAAGCTTGGGCCTAAGTAGCTTTTTTGGCAGCCACTGTTTTGGCTTCAATTACCTGGTCCTTTCTGCATTTCCCTGGAGCTCCAAGGGGACCTAATTAACTGACAGTTGGTCTGATTGCCAAGCTAGCTAGCGGTGGGCAAGGAGAACGATTTTACATTTTTTCCTGGGAACTGGGTGAAGAATCCCA
The DNA here is from genome assembly GCF_903995425.1 of Onychomys torridus. NCBI lineage: Eukaryota > Metazoa > Chordata > Mammalia > Rodentia > Cricetidae > Onychomys > Onychomys torridus. The sequence goes on from NC_050450.1 coordinate 86,507,865, forward strand.
CAGCTTGAGAAGGACTGTGCCAGGGGCCCGGACTCCAACCTCCAAAGACCCCAGCAGATCACCGGGGGTCTGGGGCTCAGATTCCTACAGCTGAGTCCAGCTGCTTTGGTGGGTAGAGCCATGGGTACCTCCTCCTGAGGGTGTTCAAGCTGGCCGCAGGAGTGTAAGCAGCTCTGGCTTCTAGAGAAGGCTCTGTTGTGCCGTGGGACCATGTAGGCTAGAAGTCAGTGGACGGTTTCTCCAGTCTTTTGGACCCAGTGTGCTGTGTGACCTTGAGCACATTGCCGAGCCTCTGGATGCTTTTCAGCCCTGGAAAATAAGGGACTGCCTGAGTTGAGTGAGCTGTAGCTGCCTTTGATTCCCAGGCTCCCTGAGGACTCCAAAGCCTTGCCTCCAGCTGGCTCGGAGTGATGGTGGGGGCCTATCCAGTGTTCATCCTGTCTTCCCTCTCCCTAGATCCGGCGTCGGAGACCAACCCCTGCCATGCTGTTCCGTCTCTCAGAGCACTCTTCTCCAGGTAGGGTCCATTCCCAGTTCTCTGGTGCCTTTCATGAGAGGGGGAGAGGCTGGAGCCTGGAGACCCAGAAGGCCAACTCTGCTGGGTTGCTTTACTGTCTTGACACCTGTGGGCACCAGGAGGAAAGGGCACACTCCTGCCCCAAAGACTGAGGCTTTGGGCAAAGTAACCTGATTCTTTTTCTCTTCCTCCTTTTCCTCCTCCGTTATGGTTGGTGTATGCTTGGTGACTTCTCTCAGAGGAGGAGACCTCTCCGCACCAGGTGAGTTTCCTGGGGCAGGTGGAAGGATACTTAGCTGAGCCCTCTGGGGTGGGGTAGACTGATGCCTGCTGAGCCAACCAGCCACTGGGGGCCACCACAGGACATGTTGGCACATCAATTGCATTTCCCTGGAAAGATCCTGTTCGCTCAGAGTGTCACCCTTTCTCTGAGTTGGGTGGGGTGGGGTGTCCATGACTCTGGGTCCTGCTCTGAGTCAAGCCTCTGACAATGGGGATGGGGTGTCCCATGCTTGGTCTCTGTTAGAGTTGTGCCATTGGAGGGAGCGGGGAGGGAAGAGGGTCTCTGGGAAGCCTGTTTCAACCGCCTCTTCCCTGTAGAGAACCTCTGGAGAGGGGTACCACCCGAAGTCGAAGAGACCCAACCCCTGTGCCTACACTCCCCCCTCGCTGAAAGGTACTAACCTCACCCCTCCATCTGTTTTGTGGTCTCCTGGAGTCCTGCAGCTGGGCTGATGTAGGGGAGGAAGAGGAAATGTAAGCGGGTGTCACTGTCAATCACTGCCTGACTTGGGAGACTAGTTTTTTCTTAGGCTCCTAGAGGCAGGGAAAGGGCCACCATTGGCTTCCCAGTAAGTTGAGGGGGCGGAAGGGAGAGCTGGCCAGCCCCACAGGACAAGAAGCACTGAAGTGAGACACTCTGGAGATGTCTCTGCTGGCTATTCTCACCCCTGCCTCCCCTCAGGTCCCACTCCCACGTGCAGGTCTGCGTCCCAGACTCCCCTTTGACTGCTTTTCAGTCGAGATGAAAAGATGTCATTCCTGACGCGTACACCAGGACTCATTGGTGGGAAAAGTAAGATGAGGAAAATTTGGAGGCTCACAGTGTAGCTCAGTGGTAGAGCACTGGTTGACATGCAGAGGGCCCCGGGTTACAGCTCTATACTGATTTAAAGGCAGTATGGTGCCACACAGGTCTGTAAACTCAGCCTTTTGGAGGCAGAGAGGCAGGCAGGTTTCTGTGAGTTCAAGGCAAACCTGGTCTATAGAGAGAGTGCCAGGCCCACCAAAGTTGCATAGTGAGATCCTGTCTCAAAAAACGAAACAAAACAAAAAAACCCACTCAAAAATAAAATCCCCTACCATACTTGGTGGTTCATGCCCGTAATCCTTGCACTTAGGAGGCAGAGGCAGGAAAATTACTATGGACATGAGGTCAGCCTGGGCTGCACAGTGACCACCAGGCCAGCTAGGACAACACAGCAAGACCATGTCTCATAAAGAAGTGAAAAATGGCCGGGTGGCAGTGGTGCACACCTTTAATCCCAGGGGAGGCGGAGCCAGGCAGATCTCTGTGAGTTCGAGGCCAGCCTGGTCTACAGAATGAGATCCAGGACAGGCTCCAAAGCTACACAGCACAGAGAAACCCTGTCTTGGGGGGGGGTGTGTGTGAAAAGGAGGGACTTGCCCCCTGGTCCTGGGACCCTCGCCTCTAAGGGTCAGGGAGAGTGCCGAAGGAGTGGGCTAAGACTCATGGAATCAAGGGGCCAGAAAAGACCCGGCAGAGGAAGGAGGTGTGCAAAGGTGGAGAGGTGTGAATTGGGATTTTAGGGACAGCTGGAGACTCTGTTTCTGGCCAGGGAGCTGTGGGGATGTACCTGAAGGAGGAGCAGGTGCAAATGAGCATACCAAGGCCTCTTCCTAACTAGGTGCCAGTTGCCTACCACCCCTGCTGCAGGCCTTCTTGCCTAGCCTGTCCCTTCTCCTCAGAGGGGGTGGGGGCAAGGTGTGCTGAGACCTCCCCCGGGGTGGGGGTTTAATATGGTTTCCCAGCACCAGCCAAGGTCAATAGGGACACCTGGCAGCCCTGCCTGCCTGCCAAGCCCCGGGGACAGAGGAGGCCAGAGAACGGTACCGGTGCTTTGCTTCTCGGGGACAGGGAAATGAAGGGAGGAAGCAACGGCGAGTGGCAGGGTGAAAGGACTTCCTGTAGGGACGACCAGAAGGACTGAAAGCAGGCGTGAAGACAAGTGGTACATTTCCAAGACGGAGGACAGGAACTTGGCCTTGAGACTGGGGCTGAGAGTGCTTGTATAGCACACACGAGGAGGCCCTGGATTCGATACCCAACACCGCATAAGCCAAGTGTGGTAACATACACGCCTGTAAACCTAGCACTCGGGAGGTAGAGGTTGGAGGATCAGAAGTTCGAGATCATGCTCAGTGAGTTTGAGATTAACTTGGGATACAGCAAGAGACTCTGTCTTTTTGTTTTGTTTTGTTTTGTTTTTTCGAGACAGGGTTTCTCTGTGTAGTTTTGGTGCCTGTCCTGGAACTCACTCTGTAGACCAGGCTGGCCTCGAACTCACAGAGATCTGTCTGCCTCTGCCTCCTGAGTGCTGGGATTAAAGGCGTGCGCCACCTCCTCCAGGTAAGACTCTGTCTTAAAATGAAATAATCTGCCTGGTCTGCAGGTGGATGTGAGGAGGAAAGCAGCCCAACCCCGAGTCTTTAGAGGAGGTGCTGGGGATGGAAGCCAGGGTCTTACACACTAAGCCACACTGTAACGCTGAGCCACACACCCCCAGTTCAGTCCTCCCTGGCTTTGGCTATGCACTTTGGGAGTGTGCTGAGGTAGAAGTTTAGGACCAGGAAGTTTCTTATGTACCAAAAGATGACCAAAGACATGCCTGTCCCAGCTTCTGGGTAGGGAGAGCAGGGATGTGAAAAGGAGGAGTCAGGAGAGGGCTGAATTGGGGTTCTTGGATTTTGAAAAGGAAGACTTGGGGTAGGGGATTTTAGGGTCCCAGACATGGAGAGGTAAGAGAAGAGGGAGACGGAGAGTAGATTTTAGAAGGCCCAGCAAGGCCTGAGAAACTGAGTAAGGCAAACAGGAGCTTGCTCACGGGGCGCGGGCACGGGTGCTGCACACACCTATCATCACGGTGGATCACGAACCAACTCTCCTCCCCCGACTGCCTGCCACCTCCTCTGCCCCAGCCCAGAGGCCCTTCTGTACTGAGATAGTTCTGTTTGGCAAGCTTAGCCCTTTCTGGGTAAGGGCAAGTGTCTGGCAGGGTTTGGGTTTTGCAGGGTAGGATTCAAGAGCCCTCCAGGAAGGGTGGACGGCACTAAGCCTCAGGGGAGCGGGGGATGGGGGCTGGGGGGTGTAAAGGGTGCTCCTAGGTCAGAGCTCTCTCAGTTGGCTCAAGGTTAAACTTTGCCGGGTCCCCAAGGCCAGGGCAGGGCAATTTATTGCAATTTTATTGCCTGGGTAGCTTGCCCACAGCCAGCGGGAAGAGGTAGGATTGGAGCTGGGGGCAGGGCGGGGCACTGGGCACACACAATGCGCCCTCTGTGCCTGTCCCTGAGTTGGCAGGAGTGCAGGGCCCTGCTTGCTGCACCGGAGGTTTCCAGCCTACCCCCTGGGCTGTTAAGGGGAGGGGCCACTGTTGGATTAGGTAGCCAAGAAGCACTGACCACTGCAAAGAGTCTAGGCTGGGGGCTGTGGACCTTGCCACTCACCTGCTCTAAAATCCTGATAGCCCCTGGTCCCTTGCTGACTCTGCTCTAATGTCTTGTTTTGTTTGAAGAGGTTGTTTATGTAGCCCAGGCTAGATTAGACCTCACTAATGTAGCTGAGGATGCATTTGAACCCCTGATCCTCCTGCCTCTACCTTATGGATGCTTCGATTGCAGGCCTCTGCTAAGAGCTCTGTATGTGCTAGGCAGGTAGTCTAACTGATCTACATCCCTGCTCCCTCCATCCCAGTCTTAACCTAACAATGCTCCTTCAAACCTTGCGGTTCCCAGAACCCCCAGCCCGTCCCTTTCTCCCCCTCCCCCCCTTTCCATCTTGGGGAAGCCGCCCACACTGTTCCTTTCCTAGGTTGCATCTGAGCAGGTCTTGGTGGTGGTGGTGGTGGTGGGGTGCTGCTTTCTGGGTCACCGCAGAGGGAGCTGGGAGATTAGGGATATGGGTCAAGACTGTGAGGGCTGCACCTGAATGGTCCATTTGCCCGGTAAGGACTTTACTGGCTGCAGAGTGCTGTGACCTCAGGCTCAGGATTGTTCCTGTTTTGGAAGCCTAGGGGAGAGGTGCAGTTTGGTATCTAATGCCGGCAGTATTGGGCAGGGAAGCCCAGCAAGGTGGATCTTTGTGAACAGTGTCAGGGGAAATGGCTCTGGCCCATAGGCCTGCCACCTTCTGTCTGGGGTTAGGCCTGGTAGACACTCTCCAGTACTCGGTACCCGGCTGGAGAATGTTAAGCTGCTGCCATGCCGGCTGGCCTGGTCTTGCCCAGCCAGGTGTCCTGTGGTGTAGGGGAGTTTTCTGGTGCCGGTTTCGGGGGTGGGGGGGGGGGTGGGGTGGGGCAGCATCTAGGAACAGCTTAAGAGCCAATAAGATCAAATGTCCCCCCCCCTCCCACCTTAGTTTGATCCCCCAGTGAAGTGAACTGTGGCCCTTTACCCTTGACCTTGGGCCCCCTAGGGCATTGTCTCTGCTTCAGTTGCATGCCTGGGCAGCTCCTGCAGCTTGGCTGACCCTGGCCTCCCTGGGTCCCTCCCTCACCAGCTGTGCAGCGCATCGCTGAGTCCCACCTGCAGACCATCAGCAACTTGAACGAGAACCAGGCCTCGGAGGAGGAGGATGAGTTAGGGGAGCTTCGGGAGCTGGGGTACCCAAGAGAGGATGAAGAAGAAGATGAGGATGAGGATGAAGAGGAAGATGAAGAGGAAGATAGCCAGGCAGAAGTCCTGAAAGTCAGCAGGGGAACTGGTAAGCTGAAGGCCCTGTGGTCTGTGGTTCCCACTACCGTGGGTCAGGCATGGCTCTTCCAGAAGTATCCCGTGATGTCCTTCTATGGCCAGATTCGGGGAGACCTGGCACTTCCTGGCTTTGGTTAATCCTTCCCCTGACTAGGTTGTTTCCCACTGTTCATCTCTTTCTAAAAATTAAGGCAAGGCACAGACAGTTGCAGCTAGACCCCAAAAAAGAACTTCCTATCCTATCAGGTATAAAGAGAGAGCCCAGTATTCCCTTTCCTGCATTTCTGAATCCCCTGCTCTGCTTCGGGAGGCTGGTTGGTTTGCCTTCTCCAGGACCCTTGAGACTTTTTCCTTCCTAGTATGGGTTGGGAGAGTGCCCTCTAGTGTCCAGATATAGAATCAAGGATTTAAGAACCAATCTTGTCGGCATCCCTTACTCTCTAACCTCTGGAGCCTAGAGATAGGGTGCCTAATGTCTACACAGAAGGCTGCAGAGCCAGAAAACCCACAGAAGACACCGACACTGAGACTGGGCAGAAAGACCTTGGAGCTGGGGATTTAGCTCAGTGGTAGAGTGCTCGCCTAGCAAGCGCAAGGCCCTGGGTTCGGTCCTCAGCTCTGGAAAAGAAAGGAAGGAAGGAAGGAAGGAAGAAAGAAAGAAAGACCTCACCCCCTCTCATGGTTGTAGCTTCCAGGCCTGGCCACAGGAGGCTATGCAGCGTCTAGCTCGCCTGGTGCAAATATCAAACTTTTTGGACCTTTCTTTCTTTTTCTTTTTTGTTTTTTTCCTCACTGGGACAGGGTTTCTCTATGCAAAAGCTCTGGCTGTCCTAGAACTCGCTCTATAGACCAGGCTGGCCTTGAACTCATAGAGATCTGCCTGTCTCTGCCTCCCGAGTGCGGGGATTAAAGGTGTGTGTCACCACTTGACTTGGATCCGTTATTGATGGGAATGACAAGCAGTCTCCCATTTACAACGTCCAGCCCTTGGGCGCGGACAAGATGACTTGGGCCTCCTGTCTGCATCTCTGGCTGTGAGGGTGTGAGAGGGTTGCAAAGGCTGCATGAGCTCCCTCTGAGACCCCCCCCCCCAACAGGTGGGAAACTGATGGGAGATGCTTTCTTAGGAAGGGGAAGAAGTCCCTGGGTCTCACGACTGGACCACCAAGGAGCAACATCAATATCCAGCACTCCTGAGTGACTCCAGGGTACCACCAGTTCTGGGCTGCTCGAGAGGGTTTTTTGGTTTCCTTGTTTGTTTGAGGTAGGGTCTCATTCTGCAATCCAGGTTCGCCTGAATCTTAACTGTGTATCTCAGGCTGACCTTGAACTCAAAGCCATCCTCCTGCTTCAGCTCCTGACTGCTGGCACGACTGGCATAAGTTTCCACACCCAGCTTCCCAGCAGGTATAATCTTATCTAAGGTAATCAACACCTATCTTCTTATATAATATTTCCTTCAGAAAAGTGCCTATGATTTAAGTCACATGGCCAGTCATAGAGAGAGTTGTCCAGTCTGGTGTTCGACCTATTATTCAATGACGCCTCAGAAGCTTGGCTACAAGCCACCAGTCACCACTCACGCTGCAGGGCACCAAATGGGCACTCAGTCTCTATGTTTGTATGCCCTCTTTTCCAGTGGGGCAGAAGCTAACTTGTGGCCAGGGTCTGGAGGGGCCCTGGGAGCGTCCGCCTCCTCTGGACGAGCCCCAGAGAGATGGAAACTCTGAGGACCAAGTGGAAAGCACAGCAGCATTAAGTGGTGAGCTTTGGAGTGTGGGGTGGGGAGGTGGATGGAAACCTCTTCGACTAAGCCAGGCCTTGAGTCCTCTCTACTTGTCTTTCAGAGCCCGGGGAGGAGCCTCAGCGCCCTACCCCCCCATGAGCTAATACATAAGCTCAGAGTCCTGCATCTCCAGGAGGAAGTGCTCCCCAGAAACCCACTCTGTCCCCACCCTACTTTGTCCCCTTTCTTTCACCTGCTAGGGCTGCGGCTTCTGACTTCCAGAAGACTAAGGCTGATCTGTTTGCTTTGGCTGAAGCCCAGAGTCCCCAATGCCTCTCCCTGCCAGTCATGCTTCTATTTACCCGGTGGGAGGGGGAGGGGGAGAGAGCCCACACTGGAAAATTCACAAGACCAGAAACAAATATTTCCTCTTCACAATTCTCCTCTCTAGATCCATTCTGCTGGGCACAGGAGACCCACAGGGCAGGACTCTAAGGTCTGGGGAAAGGAGGTACCGAGAGCCTGCAAGTGCCCTGAAATCTCCTCTGTCCCATTTTCCTATGGGGGAGCTTTGAGTCCGGACCCCTCTCACCAGGGGTCCAGGTCTCAGACATTCTTCTCCACAGCCTCAACACTTTGAATGTCTTCCCCTGGGTGCCTGCAAGTTGGACTGGCAGAGGCTGCTTGTTGCGTTTCGTTTGTGCTTTGGTGCCAGGAATGCCACTTAGTATATGTCCTTAGAGGGGCCACACAGTGCGGGGAGCTTGGTTCTCCTTGTCCTCCAGCTGCTTGGCTCTCTTCCCCCTTCTTCCCTGACTCCAGGCCTGAACTCCTCCTATGCTGTAATAAATCTTTGTAAATAACTGTCCTGAGACTCCTCTTTTAGGGGAGGGAGGAGAGACGGGGAAGTAATGGCATGTTTTCCCTGACAGGGAAATCGGTGGTTATCCAAGGGTCAGGATCTTGACCCTGGTGTCCAGTCCTCCCCAGGAGCTTTTTCCTGCATATAACAGGCATTAAGCACGAGCATTAAGCACACTAGCTCTTGAGGGAGATGGATAAAAGCCGAGGAGGAACAAAAGTCCTTTAAAAGTGTGTGATGGACGTGGTGGTGCACGTCTGTGATCCCAGCACTTGAAGGCTGAGGCAAGGAAAGAGGATTCTGAGTTCGAGGCCAACTTGAAACTCTGTCGCAAAAACAAAAAATGTTATTTCTCCAAGGGATCTGTGCCCACAGATCGCCCCTCACGCAATTCCCCTTTACTCCACAGTGCCAGGCCTGTATGGTCCAATAACCACGACACCCTAGAGTTCTTTGCCATTCCTCCACGCCCTTATAGCCTAACTTTGGCAGCCGCCCGACTTCCGGCTCTTGTCTCTGAGGCTCCGGGGGGTCGGGGGGGGGGGGGGAGGGGCGGGACTGGGGCGGAGCTGCAGATCCACACGATTCCCGGGTTGCTTTTGGGGGCGGGCTCAGCGGCGGAAGTTGCGCCGGTAGCAGATCTCCTTCCGCTCGGAGGAGTTTCCTGGGCCGCGGAGCGGGGCTGCAGCTGAGGCAGGAAGAGTGGGGGCCGTGGTGACATGAAGCAGGTGGGTCTTGCAGCGGTCGCTGGAACCGGGTGATGGTACAAGAGCTGTCCCTAGCCAACAGAATCCGCTTCCCTGCCCGGTGTCCGTCTGTGGTTCCGTCCGACCCTTCCCACGCCCCTCGCGCTCCGGGTTCCGCCCCCTTTCTCTCTGCCAGCTGCTTGCTGCGCGAGCGGGGTCGAGGAGAGGTGTTTTCGCCCTTACCCACCCCAGAGGGCTTGGGAGACGTCTGTGGTCGCTTTCCTAAGCATTCCTCTTGATAGCGAGAGGAGAGGCGAGGGGTCGGTATCTGAGTATTATGGGGAAACGGCTGGGTGTGGGAAGGGGTCAGAATCAGGAGAAAAACATACTTTGCAATAGTCTGTACCTCTGCCCTCTGCTGTTTTCTCCAACTTCGGTTGGAAACATTCACGAATAACTTGCTAATGATATCAGAAAGGTTCTTTAAACTTTTCTTGATTCCTCAGAAGTGCCTATTACCATTGCTTCTCATTCCTGACATGCTCTCTCACCCTTTGACACTCCTCCTATATTTCCTGATTTTTTCTTCCTACCTCTCTGACAAGAGGTCAGAAGTACCGCTTCACCTTCTCTGTGGCCCAGCCGGCCTCTCTGCACTCATCTTGGATGGCTTCATCCCCTGTGGTAGCTTCAGGTCCACGTCCACCGACTATCCAGATTGACAATGCCAGCACATCCCTTTCCAGGGTCTCCAAAGTGTCCTAGCTGTCCAGCTGCTTGTGGGTACTTCCACTTCAGATAGAGCTCGCATGTTTCAAACCCGAGCTGATCTTTTCTCTGTCAGTTCATTCTTCCGCTTTTGCCTTATCCCAAAGACAAGCTACAGAATTGCCTTACATCCTTTACAAATCCGTTTGCTCAGAGCTGCCAGTATAGCTAACTCCCGAGCCTTCTCTGTTACCATCCTTCTAACCAGTCCCCAGCAGCTTGAGATCCTAACCACTTGCGGCCCAGTCTCCAAACTCAGGCTCTTGCAAACACTTAGATCACAAGTCTGATTGTGTCATTTCCTTCCTTAGGGCCCATTGCTTGCTTCCCATTGCTGGTGGGGAAAGCCTGAATCCCTAGAATGAGTGAGGAAGGTGCACTGTGATTGTGTTGTTCGCTGTAATTCTCAACAATATGGTTCTGTAGGACGCGCCTTGCTCACAAAGGGTTCTTCTTGTCTCCATGCTTCTGTACACATCAGCACCTCTTTCCTCTGGGATCTGCTGGGCTTCCTTCTAACTTGTACGACAATGTCCTGTTCAGACAGCACCATCTCCACAACACCCACCTCTACCCCAAAGGTTGGATGCCCCTTTGTGTCCCCTGTTAGCATCATGGCTGAGGATATAGACCCCAGCACCAGACTGCTGGGTTCTGATATTGTTTTGAGATTTTGATGAAGTCAATACCTCACTTTCCTCGTTTGGAAAGATGGAAATAATAAATGTGTCTACCTTGTAGAGTTGTGAGGATAAATGAAACAGTATATGCATAGAACATAAAACTACCAGGTCTCCGGGCTGTGATGGTGCACGCCTTTAACCCCAGCACTCAGGAAGACAGAGGCAGGCGGATCTCTGTGAATTCAAGGCCAGCCTGGTCTACAGAGTCAGTTCTAGGACAGTCAGAGATATACTGAGAAACCCTGTCTTGAAAAACGAAGCAAACAAAAAACTGAGGCCTGTGAGTGCCCAATATGCACACATTAGTTAATGTGGCGTATAAGAACACACTAGTTCACCGGTTATGACTTTTAATTTCATACATTGCTTGAGAATGATTGACGAGGCTTACTTATCATTCTGTTCCTGGGTCCTAAATGAAGTCTTGGACTGGAAGGTACTGGGAACAGGATCTGGATTTACTAAGTAAAGATTCAGGGGTGAAAAGATGTAGAGGCACAGAGACCATAATGGACTCAAGAGAAAGGAGAGCTGGGCCCTCCTCTATGGAGTGATTCCTTTCCATGATTGGCTATGAGAACTGTCCCCTTGACTTAGGAGCGGGAAGGTATGATACCATGAGGATGTCTTAAAATGTTGGTATTTTGGGCCATTTTGGATGTGTTAGGGCCAGGCCCTACCTTAGACCAATGTCTAGGCCTTTATTGCTCTTTTTTTTTTTTAAAGAATTTTTTTTTTTTGTTTGATTTGGTTTTTTGAAACAAGTTTTTCCGTGTGACCCTGGCTGTCCTGGAACTTGCTCTGTAGACTAGGCTGGCCTTGAACTCAGATCCTCATGCCTCTGCCTCCAAAGTGCTGGGATTAAAGGCGTGTGCAGTCAAACCCAGCTTTTCTTTTCTTTCTTTCTTTCTTTTTTTTTTTTTTAAAGATCTTTAAAATTGTATTGTATGTGTATGAGTGTTTTGTTTGCATGTATGTCTGTACACCATGAGTATGCCACGGGCCCTTGGAGCTCAGAAGAGTGTTGGGTTGTCTGGAACTGGCACCGTGGGTCCTGGGTCCTCTGCAAGAATAAGTGCTCTGGACCAGTGAACATCCCTCCACTCTGTTGTTCCTTTGCCTTCAGGGATGCCCATCCCCCTCCCTCCTCCTGAGGCAGATTCCTCTTGGCCTCAGGTAGTCCCTCCTCCTTGTGGCTTTCCGGGGACCTCTCAGCAGCCCCGGGCAGAGGCTTCCTTCTCTAGGAGACTTGGGTCCTTGTTTGTTCATTTCTGAAAACTCTCGTCACATCAGGCCAGCAGAGATTTCTCTGTCAGCCTTCTTCAGTGGACCTGGTGACCCTGACAGACTGAGCCAGTGGCGGGCACACTGACACACTGCAGCTCTCCTGCGTCCTGGCATGCTGTTAGTTGGGTTCTCACACGCCTAGGCTCGCTGGAGGACTGCAGTGTAGGTATCATGCTTGTTCCATTGGATGGGAGTGCTGGTTGCTTCCATTCTCCAGAGGAGGAAGCTGAGCCTTTGGGGGTGGGGGGAGGTTGGTTCAAGGCCACTCAGTAGAGATTTAAAGACTTTACCTTAATTTCAATGCGTAGCAATGTCCCAGGCACTGCCCCTGTCCCAGCATCTGAGAGAGCAGCTGGTACGTCAGTGGGACAGAGGACAATGGAGAGTGTGCCATCTTGTCAGTTGTGTGTCCCTCTGAAAGCTTTCTGTCTGGAGTGAGGCAAATGGAGGCGTTTGTCTGGTCAGAGCTGGGCCCGGGAGGCAGGCCTTTCTTTGAGAGAGCCGAGAGCCCTATTCGGGACACTGGCCCTTTCCAGACTGACTTTGGGCACTTGGCCTCCTCAGCCTCAGTTTTTACCCAGTATCCCTAAAGAATGGAGTGGACTCTGACTCACCAGCCCGTGCGGGTCAGAGGTCACAGAGTCACTGAGCTAGGGGCATTCTGGTGGGGCAGGATGGGGGAGGGAGTTGAGCAAACCTGTCATGTGGTTGGACTTTCCAGGTACCGTGTGGTCAGAAACCATGTCTAGGAAGGAGTGGCCATTCCCATGTTAGCCTGACGCTTCTTCCTACTTACCCCGGAGGAAAGGGGAAATGGACCCCACTCTGGGTTTGCAGTCGTGTATCTCACTGTGTGTGTGTGTGTATGCTCTGTTCTTAAACTTCCACTTCCTCAGGGCCAGGGGACTTCCCTAGCCCTCTGTGGGTGTGTGCTTAGGGAGCAGGAGGTCAGTTATTCTTAGGCTGAGGGCAGGAGTCACCGAACAGAACCATTCCCGATAAGCTTCCTGAGGCAGAGTCCTCCTGTCCAGTAGTCAGGTGGACCTTTAGTTTGGGCACAGTACCCTGCTGCTTTGTGTGGTAGGACATAGTAGGGGAGCGCTCATTAATTAGGCACAGACACCATGCAGGTGGAATTTCTCATTCCTTCAAGCCCTGTTAAGTAGGTACTCTGAGCCGGGCAGTGGTGGCACATGTCTTTAGTCCCAGCACTTGGGAGGCAGAGGCAGGCAGATCTCTGTGAGTTCCAGGCCAGCCTGTCTACAGAGAGTTCCAAGACAGCCAGGGCTACCCAGAGAAACCCTGTCTTGAGGGGAAAAAGTACTCTCGGTTGTCTATTTATAGAGAAGGAAACTGTGGCTGAGACTCAGTGACTTGGTCAAGGACACACAGTATTTCAGGTCCTATGCTGACCCCAGACCTGCTTCCTCTGCAGCTCCATAGAGCAGCTTACTTCATAGATAGCCTGTGGCTTGCCACTGTGACCTGGGCAGCCAGAGCTCAAGTCTAGCTGTAAGATAGGGATGGTGCTGACCTGGAGTCCTGAGGTCAGAGGAACCTAGGTGATAGAGGAAATCTTTGCCTAGGAGGTGACATTTGAACTGCTCTCTGAAGGGTAGAAGTTCTCTGGTGGTGGAGGAGGCTGTTCTGGAATGAGGAAGTGGGGAGCTTGCTGTGCTGTGTTTGGGAGCAGCCCACAGTCATGTGGGGTCAGGTATTAAACCCCACGTCTAGAGAAAAATGCAGGGGTCCTCCCTCCCTCCCACGGTTCCTTGTTGGAGGGATTTACCTCCCCCGGAGCCTTCTCCTTGCACTGCCATAGGCAACCACCCTGCCTACCTGTGCCTGGGAAGTGAGCCCCTTGATGGTTGTGGAGGAGATGCCAGACGGGCAAGATCCAGTTTCAGGAAGGTTGCTTTGAGGGCTGGGCATGAGTGACCCTGTACATCCCAGCACACGTCGGGAGAGAAGCCTGTGAGGAAGGACTCGTCCGCACATTTCCTGGGTGCTTCTCTGGGCATGCAGCAGTGGGCAAGGCCAGGGACCCCAGTGTTCCTGTGGAGTTTAACTTCCAGTGTGAGAAAATGCAGGAAACAGAGAAGACAACAATGTTAGGCAACAGGTGCTCTGACCAAGAGGAAAGCAGGGGGAGGGGGGAAGCTTAAACAGGGGGCTTGGGACGGTCCTCTCTACCAGGATGTTTCCATAGAAACCAGAGTGGAGTGAGGGGAAGGCTGGGCAAGCGTCTAGGAGTTGGAACACGGGTTGATGTGACAGCAAGGGACCAATGTGGGTGACGTGGAGAGTTCAGAGGGGAAGAGACAAAAGCAGGGTGTGTGTGCTGTGAGCCACAGTGGGACTTTGGCCTTCATTCTGCTTGAGCTGGAAGCCACTAAGGATTGGGCATTTGGGAGATGCTATCTGACCTAACGGGGTTCCTGGGGTTGCTGGGTTAAGAGGAGACTGTGGTCCAGTACAAGGAGGAAGAAAGGGGTTAGGTGTGATCCGTGAGAGATGCCTCAGGCAGGGTGACATGGCAGTCACTGAAAAGAAGGTGGATACTGGCTGGATTTGGAAGGATGAGCCTGATTTTGCTGGATGTGCTGAGGAGGCTGAATGGCTTGTTGGGGGCTAGCAAAGCCTCCCATGAACTAGGTCTCGGCTCAGTGGAGAGGCCCCCGGGGTGGGTCAGCTGCACTCTTCCATAAGGGGCAGGTCTGGGAACTCACTCTCCTCCTTCCCAGGGGGTTATCCTTACCTCTCCTGTTGGTGTGGTGAGTGAGGAAGGCCGTGTGTACAGGACGGCCCCAGGGCCACTACCATCTGTGTTTGCTAACAGCAGGACTCAGGCCAGGACTACTCTCTTTCATACCCAAAGCCCGGCTCCAGCCCCAGCTGCTGCTCACTTTTAACCTGGGCATCCTGTGCCTTCTTCACTCAGTTCTGATCCAAAGACTCATGGATTCTTTCTCTGTAGAAGAGGCAGACGTGTCAGGAATGTTGTAAGCCATTATTGTAGCACATGGGTCCCTCCCTCCTTGAGCCAACTCTGCCATGCTGGGGAGGTACTGATGCTTGTCCCTCCCAGTCTACAGAAGAGGGAGGGAAGGGCTCAGAAGATGAGATGTCAGTGTTTGAGCCTTTTCTCAGCTTGGAGCCCATTTCTCATCTGGCTCCCCTGACTCCCGTTTGTACCAAGTTAGAGTCCCCCATATCAAACCCAGAGGCTCACATTTCTTGGGGAACATACGAGCCTCCTGGGGTGGACTGCCTGTCTGTCCTCAGGAAGTATTTGGAATTTATTTGTAGACTCCACTGTTCCTTGGACCTCCAGGCAGTCAAGGCCAACACTGTCCCCAGTGTGCAGGTACAGTAGCCAATAAGACACAGGAGTCATGGCACACACTTACCCTGGGTAGGAAGTGTCCACTGGAAGCTGGAGTCCCAGGATGTGGGACTGTGGGCAGGTGCAGGCAGGTGGCTGCAGCCTCTGGCCAGCCTGGGGAAGAGCGCCATAAGAACCTTGTCCATACATACCCCTTTCACCTAAGTGCCTAATTTTGACAGTTGGGGTCTTCCTATCTGCTTCCCCCATCTGCATGGAAGGGTGACAGGAATGGCAGTGCTAAAGAGCCATCCTGGCACACACCCTAAGGCCCTCTACAGGGAGCCAGGACAGACCCCAACTTCTGCCCCTACCCTAGCCTGGGAATCGACCTTTGCCGGGAGATGGAATAACCTGGCCCTCTGTATGACCAGGGCACCAGAATGCGGAGCTGAGGAGCTTGCTCTGTGCCACCCAGCAGGTTGATTGTAGAGCTCAGCTTTGAACCCAGGCCTTTCAGAGTGGCTCTTACCATCTGCTCCGGTAGTGAACATTAGACTCTACACACAAGTGACTAAGCTGTTCCCTTTTCTCAGCTACACATGCACCTCAGCCTCTGACCAGCCCTGGCCTCCCTCCCTCTGACACTTAGACAAATAGCATCCCTGGGAGGTAGGGAATTTAATTCCCCCAGTGTTTGTAGAAGCTAAGCTGTAAAACTTGGGGTGGGTATGGGGAGGAGCCGGTGGGCAGGAGAGAGAGGAATCGGTATGTGTGATAAAATATGTAACCAGTTTACCAGTTTTAACACTTGTAAGTGTGTAGTCCAGGTGCGCTAAGTGTGTTGTGGCTTTAAATATATGTGTATATTTATAGCTTGCGAGCTGGAGAGATGGCTCAGCAGTTAACAGCATTTGCTGCTCTTGCAGAGGCCTGGAGTTCATTCAGTTCCTAGGACTGATATACTCAAAACCGCCTGTAACTCCAGATCTGGGGAGCCCACATCCTCTTCTGGCCTTCAAGGGTACCTATATGCAAGTGTATACATTCACAAAGACATACGCATAAATAAATAATAAAAAAAATGATTTAAAAAATACAACTTAGGAGGGGCTGGAGAGATGGCTCAGTGGTCAAGAGCTCTTGCTGCTCTTCAGAGGACTGAGTTCAAGTCCTAGCACCTGCGTGGAGGATCACAACCATCAGTAACTCCAGTTCCAGGAGATCCAATGCCCTCTCCTGGCCTCTAAGAGCACCAGACACACGCGGTGCACAGACATATGTGCAGGCAAAACACCCGCATACATAAAATAAATCAAAAATAAAAAAACCAAAAACCCAACTTAGGGCTAGGGATCCAGCTCAGCTCAGTTATGGACTGTTGGCACGGCGTTCAGTCCCCAGCACTGTGGAGGTGGGTGGCACTTACCTGTCACCCCTGCACTGGGGAGGTAAAGGCAGGAGGATCAGAAGTTCATTGTCATTCTTGGCTACTGTTTCTCAGTGCAGCCCTTGCTCCACATGTACGACTCTGGGTTCCCTCTCCAGTACTGAGAAAAAATGGAAACGACACCGAGGAGACAGAGTTTCAGAAAGGTTCTGCTTTGCCCGGGCCGCAGGGCTGGGGAGGGGCCAGCCGGGCTCTGTTCCATTCTTCTTGTTAATTATTTTAGCCACGGTGCCGGGTTTTCAAGCCAGGTCTGTGTGTACTGGGCAGTTGTGCTTTTCCACTGTACTGCATCCTGCATCCATTCCTTGTACCACCTCCAGAGTCTGCTGCCCAGCTCAGCAGCCCTCTGCACATTGGGCTTCTACCATGTGTCCTGGGAGCCAGTTAGAGAAGGCTTGGGCAGCAGGTGAGGCTGCGGTGACGCTTTCCTCGCCTGGGAAGCTGCAGAACTCCATCCACTGTGCTCATAGACCTGCCACGGCCATCCCCCACTCCTTCCTCTTCCGACCCAGGGTAGGTAGCAGAACTTCTGGTCCCCTCCCACCCTGCTCTCTGCTTCCCTGCCGCTCTCCCAAGTCTTCACAGCTCAGCTTCCACCAGCACACAGGTGTCAGTCAAGTCTGCAGCCATCCTGGGCAGGCGGACTGCATCTTCATATCACATGTGCCGTTCCCCTCCTGACACCTCTGAAGGTGCTTGGGAGGGGCCGGTGACAGCGGGCAGTGGGCTTGGGGGTGGGGTGCCGCCTTCAGGGCCTCCTTTCTGTCTCCAGCAGGCTGTTCTGGTGGCCGGCAGCCTCTGTGTTCTGGGCTGAACAAGTGCTTGGAGGACTTTTAGCGCAGATCCAGGTCAGGGTGGTTTTGACTGTGAGCCCTCGGGTGATCCGTCTACCAAAGGCCGTAACTATAATTAATTTAACTTTATTTTATGTGCATTGGTGTGAAGGTGTCTGATCCCCTCGAACTGGAGTTACAGACAGTTGTGAGCTGCCATGTGGGTTCTGGGGATTGAACCCGGGTCCCTGAGCCATCTCTCCAGCCCTACCGAAGGCCTTTTGAAGTCACCTGGTGAACTGAGCTTCATGCCACGTCCCAGGAGGTCTCCAGGATGGTGCTGGGACTGGAGGAAAGCTGATGTGTCGGTCTATCACAGCCACTACCCACAGCAGACTGGAGTTTGTTTTTGAAGGTTGAGGATAGGTCCCTGTGCATGCTAAGTGTGTCCTCTACCCCTGAGCTACACCTGGGGACCGGAAATCTGATCTTTGTCTTTTTTATCTACCAAGGATTCAGATAATGTTTCATTCATTTATTTATTTTTAAGTTTCTCTTGCTTAGAAGTTTGTAAATAGACTTTGTCACAGTGGCTCAGAGTCTGCTGTGGTCTCCTCTGGGGACGTGGAGCTGCTTTTGTGAGGAGGGTGGCTCCTGGCTAGCCCCCCCCCCATGGCTCCCCCACACTGGCATCTTCAGCTCTCCCAGGCACCCCAGTACCTCTGTTCTCAGCTCCATCTGAGTCTCTCGCCTCCACAAGGATGTCTGGGTGTGAGTTTCAGGGTGGTTGCTGCTCCAAGTGCGTCTCACACCCAAGTCCTGTGCCCAGGGAGGGCCGGGAGAGCCAGGGACAGTCAGACGGAGGAGAGGACCGTGAGTGGGGAGGCCACAGCATCAGAAGTGAGATAGGCAAAAAGGGGGATGGAGAGATCAGAGATGGGAGAGGCCCAGAGATGTTTGGGGGTGCAGAGAGAGGCTCCTGAATGGGAGAGAAATGGAGATGAAGGCCCAGACAGACATGGGTGACAGTGTTTCCTGTGGGCTGTGGGCAAACAGGCGTTCTCATACATTACGCTAGGCATGCCAACTGCCAAGAGAATTTGGCAGTGCCTAACAAAACCACGCATGCAGGATGACCCAGCAATACTGCTTCTAGGGAATTCTTATCTGGAAGATACACTCCCGGCAACGTGAAAATGTACACATACCACGTAACTCAATGCAGTGTTTCTGCTAATTACAAATATAACTGTTTGTTCATAGGACATGGATTCAGGAAGATGTACTTCATCTGTCAACTGCAGTTACGAGGGCTGGGAATATAGTTCAGCAGCACAGCGCTTGCCAAGCACGCGTACAGCCTCGCATTCGATTCCCCAGTGCAGGGTGGAAAAAGGGTGTATAAATAGAGTACTGAGGCTCATGTGGTGACTTGACTGTTAATCCCAGCTCTCAGGAGGCAGGGGTGGATTTTGAGTTGGAGGTCAGCCTGGCCTAGGTAAGGAGACCTAGTCTTAAAAAAAAAAAAAAAAAAAGATCAGTTTTATAAACAAATGAGGTCTTTTATAAAACTGCATTCAGCCCATCACCACATATACAGTATGGCGGCGGTGCACACCACTAGTCTTACAGGTGAAGAGGGAGGGATCAGAAAGGCATCGATAGCTACACACAGGGTTCAAGGGAAACCTTGGATGCTTGAACCCCATCTTGAAACAACAAAATGGGGCCCCTGAGGTGGCTCAGTTGTTAAAGATGCTTGCTGTCAAGCCCGATGACCCGAGTTCAATACCTGGGGTCCCCACATGGTAGAAAGAAAGAACCGACTCCCACTAGTTACCCTCTGACCTCTGCATGCATGCTGTGGGGGGGGGGTGTGTGTGCGCGCACACGCACGCGAGCATGCTGCCCACAACCTCAGTTCCAAAGGCTCTCATTCTCTTTTGGCCTCCACAGTCACCAGACATGTATGTGAGACACAGACACACACATTGGAATAATAATTTTGAAGATAAGGTAGAGTTATGGATTGTATTGTATCCCTAAAAAGGGATGTGTTGAAGTCTTGACACCCCTGTACTTCAGGATGTGACCTTATCTGGAAATGGGGCCATCGTAGATAAGACACAGTCACCTAGGAGCAAGTGGCCCCTAATCCAACAAGTGGCCCTGTGTGACTAGTGTCCTTGTGAGTGAGACACGGGGAGAGTGTGGAGCTGGATAGCTCCAGCCAGGGAGTGCCAGTTTGCCACGTACCACCAGAAGCAGGGGAGCCGAACACCTAGGCAGCTCTGCTGGTCTCATGATTTTAGACTTCTAGACTCAGAGCTGGGCAGGGCGCATGTGATATTTCTTTATTTTAAAATTGTTTTGTTTTGGGTTGGGGATTTAGCTCAGTGGTAGAGCGCTTGCCTAGCAAGCGCAAGGCCCTGGGTTCGGTCCTCAGCTCAAAAAAAATTGTTTTGTTTTGTTTTCTTTTTCTTTCCTTCTTTGTTATACTGGGGGTTGAACTCTGGGCTTCTTGCACTTGCTAGCCAGGGGTTCTGTTTCTGGGCTATGCCCTCACCCCAAATTCCTATGGAGTTCATTTTGGGTCTGGGCTTTTGTGCGGCACATGAGGGGGAGTTTGAGTCTCACTGTGTATCCCAGGCTGGTCTTGAGTGCCCTCTCTTTTCAGTTGGACTATAGGCATGCATCACTCTACACAGCTCAGATTTCTCTCTTGTACAAGCTGGGCTGAGAGTATAGCTCAGCTGGAGGAGTATTTGTGTGCACTATGAACCAAACCCTGGGTTCAGTCCCCAGCACAAACCAGCATAGTGGTGCATACCTTGTTCCCAGCACTCAGAAGGTAGTAGCATGAGGGTCAGAAGTTCAAGGCTGTCCTTGGCTCCATAGGCCTACGCTACCTGAGACCCTGTCCTTCAAACAAACAAGCTAACAAACATCTAGGAGAAAGAAGAAAAGAAAGAGAAAAATAGCTGGGTGGGGGCACTTGGCTTTAGTCAGACACAGGCAGGTGAATCTCTGAGTTCGAGGCCAGCCTGGTCTCCAGAGCGAGTTCCTGGACCCCCAAGGGTACCCAGAGAAACCCTGTCTGGAAAAAACAAAACAGAAGGAGAGGGAGAGGGAGAGAGAGAGAGGGAGGGAGGGAGAGAGAGAGACAGAGACAGAGACAGAGAGAGAGACAGACAGAGAGAGAAACGACACTGGATTCTAGGCCGCTCTGCTTACAGCGTACTCTGTCACCACAGCAGACTTACAGGTGGGAAGTCACTTTGTGGAAGAGCCAGGAGGAGATGAAGCCAGAGAGGAAGGGAGACAGTCGGGGAGCACATAAGGAAATGTCACTAGCCCTGGAGCTGGGGCACAATGAGGGGTGTGCTGAGGCCACCGCTTGGCATCAAGCCCATGATGGATGCTGGGGAGGAGCCCCATTGCCCTGGGCCTGTCACATCTTCCAGCTTTCTTCTGGAGCTGAGCCCAGCCTCCCCCAGCACTCTCTAGGTGATCATGTACAGGGATGTCTTTGGGTCCTTTGGGTAGCTTTGGGATCTCTGCTGAGAACAGTCTGCCTCTGTTTGTGGGGTTTGCTCAGAGGCAGAGGGATGGACCTTTTGCTGGCTACAGATTGGGTCCTCTTTGGACCCAGTAGGGAGTATAGGGGAAGAAGTTTAAGAGAGAACACCAGCGGATCACAAAGGAGGTGGCTCCAACCTGCCTTTGTGAATGGGGCCAGATCTCCAGGACTCCCCCTCCACTACCCCCCCCCCCAGCTGCTGTGTTGATTCCTGTTAGAGTTAGCTGCTCTCTGCCTCCCCATAGGCCTTCCTGTCTCTCACCCAGTGCCTCCTGTAGCTCAGCAGATCGGTGTAGCAGGGACCCTTGGCACGGGGCCTCCATGGTACCAAAGAACTCAGACTCATTTGTCTTTTGAGTTCACTAGAGTCCGGTCGTTGCGTAGACTATTCAGGGCTAGGTAAGTCCACTTGCCCCAGAGCCTTGGCTGTCTGACCTATACAAAGATCCATCCTGTCCCGCTGGGGCACGGCCATGGCCACAGCCACATGGACTCTGGGCAACCACACTAGATTAGATTGGTTGTGCATCATGGATCTGAGGGCCAGGAGTGCTTCTGGAGTGTTCATTTTTCCATCAGTTATGAAGCACCTGCTGTCTGCCAAGCGTAGTGCCAGGCTCACGGGAGACAGCCGTGACCAAGACCACTGTGCCTGCTCTTGGATGTCACCGTCTGGTGGGAAGGGTGGAGCTCGAAGACTGAGCTCCCTGAGCTCCCGGAAGAAAGGAAAGTGGTGGGAGGTGCTTACTGTAGGGGGGTGAGGGGGCGGGAAGGGCCACTGCATGGGCAGAGAGCTGGGACTGGGGAAGAGCCTTCCAAAAAATGGAAGGCCAGGTCCAAGGGCCACAGACGGACAGGGCTACCACATGGAGGGGCTTGACCAAAGGCCCAAGTAGCTGTGACAGGTCAGGAGATGAGGGTGCTGCCTAGTGAGAAGAGGTGGGCACAGTGCCCACCCTACCTCCCCCTTCTGCCAGGGCTTGGGGAGCTGAGGGAGGGCGGAGGTGGGAGAATGGCAGGTTTCTGCTTTGAACACTCCCCCGGCTGCCTTGTGCAGGAGAGGTGTTGAGGGTGAAGAGCTGACGAAGTTGGGCCTGGGGTGGGGTGTTAGAGCTACAGAGAAGGGACCGAGGTGTCTGCTGTCCAGACTCGCTGAGGGACTGCTCCAGAGTCCCTCCCAGTTGCCATGGATTGGGGTGGAGGGGCCAGGCGGGGAGGGAATGTGCCTTTTGTGCTGTGAAAACAAAGAACAGAGCCTGGGGGTGGGGGCAGGGGCAGGCCAAAGGCTGTGGACAGGACCTGAGGCTGAGCTTCGGTCTGTGCGGGGACAGACTATACCCCCAAGATTCAGAGGCCAGTAAGTGCCCCGCTGGGGGACCCCAGAACCTGCAGGACAGAGCAAAGGGGACGCTCAAGTATCGTCATCCTGTGGAGCCCGGTTCACGAAGGGATTTGAGCAGAGCTATGGGCCTTGGTGTGGGACAGGAGAGCACCGATATGTTGTCAAGTAAATAGGGTCCCTGGGGGTTGCTATTCCTGGGCTCACTGGGACCCTGACAGCTGCTTACCTCTTCCCCCAGCCCTGCCGCTGAGGCCACATTGTCCCCACGTCAACGTGGGGGCCCACCAGGATGAGCAAGCCGCATGGTGAGCTGGCCTGTGACTTGGAGCGCAGTCTGCCAGCCCTGGCCTCCCTGGGCACTTCGCTGTCTCACAGCCAGAGCCTTTCATCACACCTCATCCCACCACCTCTGGAGAAACGCAAGGCCATCTCTGACGTCCGCCGCACCTTCTGTCTCTTTGTAACCTTTGACCTGCTCTTCATCTCCCTCCTGTGGATCATCGAGCTCAATGTGAGTGGGGGCCATGTTGTGGGGGAGGGGAGTCCCCCGGTTCCTAGTTCACCCACTTGCACCATGGGAGGGTTGCCTCACCCCTGGAGTTGATCTGCGTTAAGTGGAGACCAGGAAATAAGAATAGTTAACTTCCACATAGAGAGAGAACGGGACCTGGAGGGTAGGGAGACCAGAGGGGACCAGAGGCGTTTGTCCTAGGCTCCCCAGCAAGAACTGAACAGACCTCTAGCTCCAGAGCTGTGCACTTAGCCTCTGCACCTTGCTGCCCCCTAGTGGGGACTCCGCGAACAGGAGATGCACCTCTAGCTGAGTCTAGCTGAGCTGAGGACATTGTTGCCTTTCCTTCTTACTTTACTCTCTGGCTCAAGTACATCCATTTGTTCATCAAACATGCACAGAGGCCCCGAGGTGTCCCAAGTGCTGTGCTAGAAGCAGAGAATACAGTGGGGTGAAAACTCTCAGTTCCTGGGTTAGTGGCCCTAGTTTTGGGGGCTGCCACCTGGTGATCTGGAGATGGAACTGTCTCAGAGTACAGTGTCCACACCTCCACAGTGCTTAGCCCACCCTTGGGCCTGATCTGACTGAACCTCAGCATACACAAAGTCAGGGGCCCTGGAGCAGGGTGTCCCAGGCCTGGTCCCGCTCAGTTTCTTCTCTGTTAACCTGTGACCTCAGTCCCCAGGTCCTCGTGTGAAGTGTGAGCTCACAGTCCAAGTTATAGTTGGCAAACATCTTTTCTCCAGGTCTCTCTCACGCTTGCCTTTCTTGATATAAGTGAAGAGTTTGGGAAAGGGGTTAGTTAGCAGCAAGATGTTGAGCTGGAAGGGTAAGGCAGGGCTCTGCGGGTGGGTGACTGTCTTGTGTATCCAAGAGGGGCTGTGCCCTTGGGATGCCACAGGCGCCACTGAAGAGGGCATCGGGTTATCTTCCTGGTAAAGGGCTGAGCTGCTGAGGTTGTAGGCATCTTCCTTTTGAAGGTCCCCGCCAGCATCCAAGCATCCCTACAGCTCACCCACACCCTCATTCAGTACATATTTTATAACCAGAGAAGAGCGGGGGGCGGGGGGATGTTGATAAGTTTGCAGTTCTGCTGACAGCCGAGATTGCTCAGCAGTCATCATGCAGCTTTGAGAATTCCTGCGAAGTGTTAGACTCTAACCCACAAACCAACGGCCTTCACATGGAACGAAACGTTTCAGCATACTGGGTTTAACTCTTAGAGTCAGTGCGAAAGCTCACTTGACAGAGGGAGAGAAGAGGTATGTAGCCCAGGCTGGCTTTGAACTCAGTGATTCTCTTGCCTCAGCCTCGGGGCTGAAGTGTTATTAATTTCCAGGGTTGTTTTTTTCTTATTTTGAAGGGTGGGGGGAGTAAGTTGGGGAGCACATGCCTTGTGGAGTCAGTTCTCCTCTCCCATCTTCACGTGCATTGGGGGCCAGACCTAGACAGTCAGGCCTGCATCATCGCGCAGCAAACACCTTTACTAACTGAGCTATCTCGCTGGCCCCACTTGGGAGATTTCTAAATGTTGGAAGGTTCCTAATATTGGCTTAACCCAAGACCCAAACTCAGTGGACTGAGCTTTTAACAAGTGTCCCCAAACTGGGTGTGACACACACCTGTAATCCTAGTACTTGGGAGACAGAGGCAGGATGACTAGGTTTTTTTTTTTCCTCCTTTCTGGAGCTGAGGACCTGAACCCAGGGCCTTGCGCTTACTAGGCAAGTGCCCTACCACTGAGCTAAATCTCTCCAACCCCTTTTTTTAGTTTGTTGAGACAGGGTTTCTCTATGTGGCTTTGGAGCCTTTCCTAGAACTCACTCTGTAGACCAGGCTGGCCTCTAACTCACAGAGATCCACCTGGCTCTGTCTCCCGAGTGCTGGGATTAAAGGCGTGTGCCACCGCTGCCTGGCTCATAGACCACCTGGAAAGACTAGGATTTTAAAGTCATCCTTACCTGCATAGTGAGCTGGAAGCCACCCTGGACCAAACAGGGCCCTGTATCAAAAAACTCCCCGAAGAAATCACTCCAAAATTTAGATGACCCGCCAGAGTAGGAAGCCTCCAGTCTAGCTGATCATTAAGAGTCCTTTTGGGTTCCATTACCAAAATCCGACCTTCTCCCCAGGGTCTGACATCTCCATCTCCTCTGAGGAGTTGGGATAGAGTCTGGCATTTGGAAGCTTTCCAGATTCCCTCATCTCCCAGATCCCCAGACATTGGGGTCTGAGCCAAGGTGTTAAGGGTCTTGGTGGAAATCCGTGGTGGCCTGGGCAGGGACAGGATCAAGCTCTAGTGGGCTGACTCTCCGTGTGGTTTCTCAAGCTCCTGAGGCAGCAGCACCTTGTGACAGAGCTCATCCATTAAGTCCAAGCCTAATGGATTGATCTGCCACCTGGGGCTCTGTCTGACACCACTACCCACCCCAGCCCCCCTCATCCCGCATGGGTGGAGGCTGACAAGATGGAGAACCAGAGTGCTGGGAAGGAAATGAAATTATAGAAGAGGCAGTCTCCAGGACCCATAATACTAGCTTTTGCGTGGGCCTACCCCCTCCCCTGCACAGCCCACAGGCCTCCAGGCCTCCAGGCCTGTACCTTCCTGGGTGGTGTGCTAGAACTCAGTTTGGCCTGTGTGGGCTGCCTGGATCCTTGAGGGACCAAACTGGTGCCTGGGGTCTTGGGCTGCTGGCTCAGCTCTCTTTGCTTCTGGGGCCCTCTTGGGTGGTGGCCTACCATCTCCTCCAGATCCCCTTGGCATGGGCTCCTGGCCATTCTCTGAGAAGGGGCAGTCTTGAGCTCCATTCTGCCCTCAGAGCCCTTCTGTCTTCCTCTCTAGACTAACACCGGCATCCGGAAAAACCTGGAGCAGGAGATCATCCACTACAGCTTTCAGAGTTCATTCTTCGACATCTTTGTGAGTGACCTCAGGCTCCAAGACAGTGCAGTTTGCCTGGGTTCTCCTTCTACATGCCACATCTAGCCCGGTTGGGGAGGGTCAGCTCTAGATGGAACTCTGGCAGCCCAGAGTCTTCACAAAGCTCCCAAGTGGGCTCTCACCTTCAGAGAGACAAGGCTTGGAGTAGGAAGTTTACATGCAGTTTATGCCAAGGAAACACTGGGCCACTGTTCTCACCTGAGGCGAGGGCACTCCTGTTGGGGTCTGCAGGGGCAGCAGTAGACGGGTACCCTGCAGCAGAGCTGTGGAAGCCAGCCAGGCTCTCATGTTGCGATGCCTCCCATCTCCACACCAGGTTCTGGCTTTCTTCCGCTTCTCTGGCCTGCTCCTGGGCTATGCTGTGCTGCGGCTCCGGCACTGGTGGGTGATTGCGGTAAGATGCCTTCTGTGGCAACTCTGAGGCCTTCCCTGGTCGGGGCTGGTGTGAGGGCTGCATGGAGGGGACTCACTCCCCAGCCTCCGCCTTCGCTCTTGCCCCACTGTTTGCCCGGCAGGTCACCACACTGGTGTCCAGTGCATTCCTCATTGTCAAGGTCATCCTCTCCGAGGTCAGTGGCTCAGGCTCTAGAGGCTCTGGTAGGCCTCTAGCCTGAGGGTGGGCTTCTCTTCTGGACATTTAGGGATCTGCTTCTGCTATATTGGGGAGAAGGGAATCTTCTTCATTATTTGCAAGGCATTGTCCTTACTGGCTTCCTTACACTCCTGCCACCCAAGGTTCCATCATTCTGTCTCTCTCTCTATACACACACACACACACACACACACACACACACACACACACACCCCTACCTTGTTTGTTTGTTTGTTTTTTGGCTTTGGTTTTTTTGAGACAGGGTTTCTCTGTGTAGCCCTGGCTGTCCTGGAACTCACTCTCTAGCCCAGGCTGGTCTCCAACTCAGAGATCCACCTGCCTCTGCCTCCCAAGTGCTGGGATTAAAGGCATGTGCCACCACCACCCATCTTGTTTATTTTCTTTGGTTTTTGAGACAGGGACTCATTATGTAGCCCTTGGCTGGCCTAGAACTCACTATGTAGACCAGGCTGGCCTCCAGCTGACAGTGCTCTTCCTGCCCCTGCCTCCCCAGTGCACCACCACACACGCTCTCTTTTTCGTTAAAACAAGATTTCATATAGCGGTAACCATGAGCTTATGATCCTCCTGCCTCTACCACCCCAGTTTGGGATTGCAAGCATGTGCCACCTCTCTGATTTATAAAGTGCTGGGGATGGAACCCAGAGCTCTGTACACACTGGGCAAGTATTCTACTACCCGAGATACACCCTCTAGCCAGAATCAGTTTTTCCTGACATGCATATAACTCATCTTAGAGGCATGTGCCATAGCCTGTCCCTAAATGGCCAGCACCAGACATAGGGCATATACTCGTCTGGTTAGACAGAGCTGGTGGCCTCAGGAGGGGCCTCTAGGCTGGGGGTACCCTTCTGCCATGGAACTCAGCATTCTCTTTCTGTCTCAGCTGCTCAGCAAAGGGGCATTCGGCTACCTACTTCCCATTGTCTCTTTTGTCCTGGCCTGGCTGGAGACCTGGTTCCTTGATTTCAAAGTCCTACCCCAGGAGGCCGAAGAGGAGAGATGTAAGAGCTAGGGGTCAGGGCCTGGGCGGGCTGGGTTCCCAGAAGGTTCTCTCGGCTCCGACAGAGGGGAGTTGCCTGCCTTAGTCAGTCCGAGCCATTTACCACTTCATCAGGCTCTCTGAGTCCAAGGAGGGATTGGTCTGAAGTTGGGGACCCTCGGTCTGGGATGATGGCTACCCAGGTCTCCTTGTGTAGGGTATCTTGCTGCCCAGGCTGCGGTTGCCCGTGGACCTCTGTTGTTCTCCAGTGCTTTGTCTGAGGGCCAGTTCTACTCTCCCCCAGAATCCTTTGCAGGTGAGAGCTGCTGGGTTGGGAAGCTGCCTCCAGGGAGAGGCTGTGTGGGGAGCCAGGTAGGCAGGGTCTGTTCTTTCTGTTCCTTGGCTCAGGCTCCCTGGGGAAAGCCAGCAACCCTCTCCCACACGCTTTCGCCCCCACGTTCATGCACTCATCGCTGAACCCCACCCCTCGCCGCCACCTCCTACTCTCGCTCCCCCCCCCCCACCCCTCACCCTCACCCCCCGCCACTGTCTCTGCTCCTGTTCCCCACAGGGTCTGACAATGAATCGGAGGAGGACATCCCTGGGAAGAAAAGTTTCTCTGCCCAGGTATTTCGCTGCCCACCTCCACCCGACCCTGGCAATGGGTCAGTGCTGTGCTCTGCCAGGCTGGACATTGTTCCCTGTAGAGGAAAGTCCTCCGCCTGAGTGCCAGTTAGCGCCCATCTCTTGGAGTATCTGCCCCATCCCTGACTGGTCAGGCCCTTTGGCCTGCCCCATGCCCGAGGGCACAGGAACAGCAGCCGGTCCTGCAGACCACAGACAGCATGCAGGGTTGGGGACACCACATCCAGCTGGGCTGCTCTCTGGAAGGGTTGTGGAATGTGTAGAGAAGGAGCGGGCTTGGAGCAGGGAGGGCACAGCCCCCAGCTGACCCCTCTGTGTGTCCCATCTCTTCCCCCCCCCCCCCCAGGAGCGAGAGTACATCCGCCAGGGGCGGGAAGCCACTGCAGTGGTGGACCAGATCTTGGCCCAGGAAGAGAACTGGAAGTTTGAGAGGAGTAATGTAAGGAGCCCCCGCCCCGCCTGGCCGATCTGCAGGTGGTAGCAGTCTTCACCCCTTTTTCTGAGACCCGGGAAGTGAACCTGAGGGCTGAGTAAACTGGAATCTGCCCCAGGGAGGTGGTGGATAGATAGAGTTGGAGCTAGCCACAGCCTGGGGTCAGACATTCAGTAGGAGGCCAAGCTGGACTGGGCTCTGTCTCCAAGTCCCCCACAGCCCAGGCCTCGTGTCCCTGATGTTTGGTTTCCTGGGATTCAGGTTTTGAGGGGAAGCCAACTGCGTCCCGTGTGCGGTGTTTTGTTTCATGATCAAAAGAACATTATCTGAAAAGATTGCCGAGAGCTGGGGAAACAGGGAAACATTGCCCTGGTCCTTGCTGGCCAGTTCCCCTGGCAGCCCTTGGCAGCTTGGAGCCGTGGTTCTGGTGTGTCACGGCTGCGGTCACAGCTGAGCTCCTGCCTTTCAACGTGAGTGCAGATCTCTGCACGTGGTCCTGCTCACCAGAACCGCCGTGTTCTGAAGTCTGCCCAGATGTCCCCAGATCCCCGGAGTTTCCACCTCAGGCTGTTGGAAACCTACCTTGGCCTGTTAACCATTCCTGGGTCACAAGTTCCCTTCCCCCCTGGTGCCCTCTTACACCCTCCCCCCCCCGCCACTCTGTCCTTGCCACAGGAGTATGGGGACACTGTGTACACCATTGAGGTTCCCTTCCACGGCAAGACCTTCATCTTGAAGGTGAGTAGAGAGTTCCAGAACACCTGCTCTGTCTGGGGTGCTGCTGCCAAGTCTCCCAATGAGAGGGGGTCGCTTCCCTGGCACCACCCAGCCCTGACCCCCACTCCTGCAGACCTTCCTGCCCTGTCCCGCTGAGCTGGTGTACCAGGAAGTGATCCTGCAGCCCGAGAGGATGGTGCTCTGGAACAAGACAGTGACCGCCTGCCAGGTAAGCCACCTGAGTCCTGCTTGCCACCTCTGATGACATGGATCAGGGCGCAGGCACGTCTTCTCACAGCCGTTTTCTGCCAGGGGACCTAGCTTCTCTCCATAAAGTGGGTGCTGCTGCGGTTCCTTTGGAGAAGGCCAAGAGGCAGGAAGGCTCAGTGTGCTTATCTTACACCCAGCCCTGGGCCTGTCGGTCATAGTGGCTCTTAGTACATACAGTGTCCCTGGCAGGGAGGAGGCCGGTCTGGAGTTCCTGAGGTGCTGGGGCAATGCCGGGGCTTCCGCTGTACCTCAGATCTACCTGTTTGGCCTTTAGATCCTGCAACGGGTGGAGGACAGCACCCTCATCTCCTACGATGTGTCCTCAGGGGCTGCAGGTGGCGTTGTGTCCCCCAGGTGAGCACCCAGGTCCTCTCCTCTCAGCCAAGCCTCCCGCCCACTTGGGACCTCTGTTCTAACCTGCCTCCACCCCCGCCTCTCCTCAGGGACTTTGTGAATGTCCGGCGTATTGAGCGGCGCAGAGACCGCTACCTGTCATCTGGGATTGCCACCACACACTGCGCCAAACCCCCCACACACAAATACGTCAGGTGAGTCTGGCCTCCCCCAAACTGTGAACAACACAGGGTACAGTGTGTGTGCATCTGGAACACCCCCCCCCCCTCCATGTCTGAGCCCGAAGCCCTGTTCTGTTCCCTGCCTACCAGCCTTGCCCATCCCATCCCTAATCCTGCTAATCTTGCTGCCTGGAACCATGCCGCCACCACCACCGAGGCTGGAGGGGGGTGTATGTGCAGTGGGCAGCTGGCTGAGATAGTCCTAGGAATGGGCCGAGGGGCTGGGAGGTGGCACTGAGTTCTGGGTTCTGGGTTTCACCTTTCCGCATCAGCTGAAGCCCCCTCTCCACCCTGTCCTCACGGCCTCCTCTGTGTGGAGGGGGGGTGGAGTTCAGGCTTTTTTGCTGCCGGAGGTGGGAGGGCTACCCTAGCATCTCCTCCCCACCCACATGGCTGATCCAGAGACTCCCGGGGTGCCAGGTAGACCTTAGGCCCCCCAAGAGGGGGCTGTAGCAGAGCACTCTTGAAGAACTTGGGGTTAGGGCTCTGTGTGGGTCTTGCGGCGGCCTTGCCAGGGGATAGGCAGGCCGCGTCCTCTGGGTGACTCCATCTGTGGCAGCAGCTTATGCGTGCTCGGCAGAAAGGCCACAGGAGGTGAACTGTGGGCCGGCTCCCTCCTGAGAAGGCGCCCTCTTCTGGAGGCCATACCACCCAGGGTGGGATGGGGAAGGTGAAAAGTGCCACCCTCGGCCACTCTCTCCCAGCTACAGCTTAAGTTCTGAGTCTGTCCAGAGTGATAAGATTGGGAAAGTGTGAGCTCCCTGCCACTGTGGGGTGAGAGTAGGCATCAGCAGGCCGAGGTAGGCGGACTTGAGTGCCAGAGGGCAGGTGTGGGTGGAGGGCAGGTCCTGCTGCCCCTGACACCGGCTCTGAGCCATACTGAGGCAGGGAGGTAGTTCCTAGGTTGTCATCTGTGCCCCCCTTTCCTCCACAGCTCAGCTGGGCCAGGAATGGGGGCAGGGGTGGCCGGGGGACGTGCTTTGTGCAGCCGCCCTCACCTGTGGTACTTCCTCCTCAGGGGGGAGAACGGTCCTGGAGGCTTCATTGTGCTCAAGTCAGCCAGCAACCCCCGAGTCTGCACTTTCATCTGGATTCTTAACACCGATCTCAAGGTGAGGTCACGGCAGGGAGCAGGAGGCAGGCCCTGTGGGGTCCTGGTCACTGTGTGACCTTAGCGCCTCCTTGCCTGCCGTTCTCGGGGACCCCACTTTTAGTCTTCTCTACTGGATTGGTGGCAGGGTCCAGATGGCCTTCCAGTCCCGAGTCATGAGAGACACGTGATGCCCTTTTTTTACTCCTGACCCGAGTCCCCATCAAGGATGGCTGGCTGCCAGCCCACCCCCACCTGGGTCTGTTTGTGTGGCTAGTGCCAAGACCTGAGTACAACATGTTCCTCCCTCTACGAGTAAGGGGGGAGGGGGAGCCCCTCTCTGGCCCAGGATACCCTTACCAGTGTGGGCTGCTGCTAATGGGAGACCCCGTTGAAGGCTAGCTGTGGCATGACTTCTTCCTCCCTTGCCTAGGGCCGCCTGCCTCGGTACCTTATCCACCAGAGCCTCGCAGCCACCATGTTTGAATTTGCCTTTCACCTGCGGCAGCGCATTGGAGAGCTGGGGGCCCGAGCCTGAATGTGTTCCCTCGCCAGCCACCCTGCGGGCCAGGGTTCTGTCGCCATATCCTCCGGAGCCGGCTGGAGGGCCTGTTTGGACCTCCTGCTGCTCATGAAGGACTCTGCTAAGCAGCAGGTGCATCTCCCTCCCACTAAGCCGGGGAACATGGTCCTGAGCAGTTGTGGGGTTGAGCACATGGACTCTGGGGTGCCCCAGACTGGAGGAGCCAGGACTGGTCTCCCGATATTGACACAAAGCCCCTGCCTTCTGGAGGAGGAGACTGCTCCCCATGCTTCCCAAGGAATCTCACTTGGTCACAGAGGACCTGGGCTTGCCCAGGGTGAAGGTGAGGGAGCTTTCCATTCCAGCTGCTAGGATGGTTTTGTGCCGTTAGTGGAAGGGTCTGTGACCCTTTTCCGTACACACTGCGGTGTGTAAGGGCAGGTGATGGGGTGGCACTCCATCTCTGCCTCTCCATGGCCTACCCCCAAGGCCTCCTGGAGGACTTTTGTAATAACTTGAGCCGATTAAAAAATCAAAATGCTGGTTGTAGTGATGCATGCCTTTAATCCCAGCACCTGAGAGGCTAAGGCATGTAGATCTCTTGAATCTGAGAGCGGCTTGGTCTACGTGGAAAACTCCAGGATGGCCAGGACTACACAGATAGACCTGTTCCCACAAAAATAAAATAATGTTTAGAAAGCAAATAAACAAAAGCTTTGCCTGCTGTGGGGCCTTGGCCTAATCCTCACTGCCGAGCTGAGCCTGGAAGCGCTTGAAAAAAATACCACCCAGTGCCTCCCCAGCACCAGGGTGAGCAGTTTCTAGGTTCTCTTTTCCTGAAAGGTTCTACTGAGATGGTCACAGGCCCAGTGCTGGAGGCTGGGGAGATGCCACAGAGCCATAACAGGCCAAGCCACAGTGGCAATGGCTTCAGGGTTACTGAGGTACCTGTGGCACCCCAGACACAGACCCTGGGTCTACAAGGCTCAAACTTGTCACTGTGTCCCACTGCTCTCACACCAAGGACAGCCTGGAGCCTGGGTTCCAGGCCCGGCTATCCCCTCTCCCCCTTCCTTCCTCTGTACGGGCTTCTAAAGGAGTCTATTAGCTTGGAGCCCGGTGGACTTTTCTTGGTTCTGGCTGGGTCCAAGACCCTGAGCAAACCTTCCCTGGGCCTCCATTTCCTACTTGGTCGAACAGAAGGGACCAGTCCATAGGGTTGTGAAATGGATGGTGTATTGAGTGGGCAGAGGCCGCGGCAATCAGCAAGGTGCTGTTCTGCATCTGATAGCAGCTGGGTGCTCTCTCCGCTGTCCCCAGGAGTCCTCAGCCTCTGCCGCTTCTTCTGGTGCCCTTTGCTTACTCCCTAGCAATGCCCTCCTCCCTCTCCCCTGCCCCTCTTCCCTAGCCCACCTCCTTGTTCACCAGCTTGCACCATGAACTGCTCCCTGGGTGCTTGGGTGTTCTCATGACATTGGGTTCCCCTGCTTCATGCGAGAGAGCTAATCCCCTCCCAGGTAAACCATGGAGCTGCCAAGTCCATGAATTCTCCGTGTCATTCCGTTGTGGCCAGAAAAACATGGAGCACGAGACTTAAGAGGCAGGGACTGTGCTCCCTGGTTACATAAGCCAGCCCGCTTGAGACGAGCACTGGGTCTCCTGGCTGCTGCTGAATGGACCCTCTAGAGTTTCTAGCTCACCCCATTTCTCTCCACGTAGGCCTCGGGGTGACTGCCACCTCCCACACCTGCCTCCTTCACCCTGACCTGTGGCCCTTACGGAGACTACTCTAACCACTGGCCCTGGGCAATAAAAGCACAGAAATTCATACCCAGAGGTCTCAGGGGTGGCAATAGTGCCCCCTCCTTTGCTGGTATGTTGCAGGTTAGGAACCAGACTTTGTGTAGACGCCTGAGGACATGGTTACATGATCCTTCTTAAGTCAAGGGGCCTTACTAAGGTATGTGCCCTTGAGCTCAGGAAGGGGAGACTGCAGCCATGGGCAGAGTGAGGGGGGCATCCGTTCCTGCTTCTCCTGTTCTGTTTACAGACAAGCTGCTTTCCTCCCTGGACAAGGGGGAGCAGGCAGGGCAGAGGACGGTGCCAAGGTGGCACGAGGCTGGGCATGTGCCTGGTCTGAGATGGCGTTTACAGAATGCCAGATACCTGGTGGTACCAGCCTGAGGACCCCAGGTCCCACTGGAGCATCTTGGTTGCTTTAGAAGCTGACCTCTGACCTGTGAGCAGCCAGAATCTAGGGACCCCAACCCCCACCCTGGACTCAGAGCCCCACCACCACCAGTGAGTCTTGGCTCTGCTTATAGCATCTGACGCCAGAGGGGCTGAAAATAGCCCCTGGAGGAGAGGAGCAGGGGCTATTTAAAGGGCTCCAGAGGAGCCAGGCACAGCAGAGGGAGCAGGAAGGGATCATGGCCACTTCAGAGCTGAGCTGCCAAGTGTCCGAGGAGAACCAGGAACGCCGGGAAGCCTTCTGGGCTGAGTGGAAAGATCTGACCCTGTCCACCCGGCCGGAAGAGGGGTGAGTGATGGGTCCGCTGGAGGTTCTGCCCCTGCTTCCCCAGAGTACCCTCTCCACACCAAAGTGCAAACGCCTACCCCAGGGTCCTGGCTGTCCCGGGAGACCCCACTTAGCCTGAGACCAGAGAACAGCATCTCTCAGGAGTTCATCACCTTTTCTCTGCTTTCAGATGTTCCCTGCACGAGGAGGATACACAGAGGCATGAGACCTACCACAGGCAGGGACAGTGTCAGGCGGTGGTGCAGCGCTCGCCCTGGCTGGTGATGCGCCTGGGCATCCTCGGCCGCGGGCTGCAGGAATACCAGCTGCCATACCAGCGGGTACTGCCACTGCCCATCTTCACCCCCACCAAGGTGGGAGCTGCCAAGGAGGACCGCGAGGAGACCCCCGTCCAGCTGCGGGAGCTGCTGGCACTGGAGACTGCTCTGGGCGGCCAGTGCGCGGAGCGCCAGGACGTGGCTGAGATCACCAAGCAGCTTCCCCCTGTGGTGCCTGTCAGCAAGCCCGGGACCCTGCGGCGTAGCCTGTCTAGATCCATGTCTCAGGAAGCTCAGAGAGGCTGAGATGGACTGTGTCAGGCTCCACTGTGTCTGCCTTGGGCTGGGCCCTTCCTGGCTAGGACCATGGAGGAGAGCTGCTGGCCGGGCCGCTTTGTAGTTTGCCCAGAGGTGGGGGCTATGGGAGGAGGGAGCCAGAGGTCAGGATGATACCCAAAGGGAGGGCATCAAGGATGGTGGGCTGAGGTGGAGAGCGGAGCACCCTCAGCCCCAGAAGAAGGGACAAGAGATACTGGTGAGGCCATGAGGCCCCTGGAAACGGTGACCTGTTCGGTTACAGAGATGGAGGAGGGCATGGAAGGGATCTGGAATGTCTGGGAAGGAAGCTTGAAGACTGGAAGGAGGGGCATGGGGAGAGGGCAGCAGCAGGGCAGGCCCCCAGCACCCTCTGTTAGCACTGCAATAAATATGCTCAACCATGTCCCAGGCCTCTCTCTTTCCTTGTGGTTGGGGATGAGCACTAATGTCTCCCATGCACTTCTGGGAACAGCCGTGCATTTGAGCTAAATATGGCACAGACAGAGGGTATGCTCCATGCTTAGGGGTGGGGTACGGGGAAGAGCTGTAAACAGGGTAACTGTCTGGTCCCCCTTCCTGTGTCACTGCCCAGTCCTGGCTTCCATGTCCACTCCCTGGCACTGGAGAGCACTTAGCAGGCCAGCTGGCATCGGGGGTTGTTTAAATGCTACTGTGGAGGATATGGAAGGGGCTGGCACAAGGGCTGTCCTTGGCTGTGCCTTGGGGTGTGGATGGGGTCAATGACCCAAAGGCCTGTCGGTTGTAGATCCAGACGGAATCAATCCTTGGCTGGCATCAGGTGTTCCACCCTCCCTGGCCTGGGTGGGAGGGCAGGGTCAGGTTCCTGTATGTGACCCCAGCAGCTATTACAATGATTCATGTCCCAACCTAGGTGTCTGGCCTAACAAGGAGACTGTCCCCTTGGAATAAGGAAGGGGCACAGAGGAGGACTGGATCAAAAGAGACCAGGACTATCTTAGCAGAGACTGGTACCCTACCCACCCCAGAGGGCACAGGCTTCATTCAGAGGATTCTGCTTTGGGAAGACTGGAGATGCTGTTGGCAGGGTGGTTTGCCATTTTGAGCAGATGGGAGGGAAGAGAAGAAGCTTGTGTGCCAGGTACCCGGAGCACCAAGCAAAACCTGAGGCCAGGCCCTGCCAACTCCCCAGTAGGGCCAGGGGTGATGACTGGGGGAGAATCATCGGGGACCTGCACCCTTTGAATGCCAAAAGTGTGCCATGAACCCCTCTAGTGGCCATGGCAGTACCAAGCCTGTGCTCAGTACTCTTCCTTCTGTTCTTACCTGAGTCTGGTGTCCTGGTGTGCTAGGAACGTCCTGAACCGGCTGTGCTTGTTGGCTCCCAGATAAGCAACCACAGCCCCAGAGACCCACAGGGGATGCCTGGATGTTCTGCTTGCTAAAAGCATTAGTCTCGCTCACCTCTTCTATCTCTGCTACCATCGGATGCTCAGGGCAGCAAAGTACCTGCTCGGGCTCCCCCGGGGCCACCAAGACAGGCCAGAACAGAGTGTCCTTTCTGGAGGAGAGAGTTGGGATCCAGGCCTAGAGGAAGGGATGGCATTATTAAGAAGGAGGGTTTGTAAGGGGTGCCCCAAGAGAGGGGAGGGGGTCTGGGGGAGGACGCTGGGACTGGGAACCTGGGCTATCCAAACCTTGGGAAAGA
This sequence comes from Onychomys torridus, assembly GCF_903995425.1. NCBI lineage: Eukaryota > Metazoa > Chordata > Mammalia > Rodentia > Cricetidae > Onychomys > Onychomys torridus. Next base: position 86,543,954 of record NC_050450.1, read on the forward strand.
AAAGGGATGCAATGCTGGGCAAAAGTGTCTGTGGGAGGCTGGAGAGGAGCTAGGGCGCCTGGCAGGGGACCTGGAACTGAGTTTGGGGGTGCAGGGTAGCACTGGAAGGGGTGAGCAGGGGAAGGTGTGTATGGGTGGAGGGTTGTCAGCTCAAGTGCAGAGCCAGGGTGGAGCAGAAGCTATGTTCTAGAGGGTGCCCCCCCATACACTCCCCCCTCCCCCGTGCATCCGTTGCTCCGGACACTAACAGAGATGGATGGGGTGACAGAGATGTAGTGGCCCCAGGCGCCTCATCTCTCAGCTACCGCCTCCGCCCTCACGAAGGAGGGAGTCAGGGCGGCGGGGGCTGGGGTGGGGGACAGTGGTAGATAAAGGGATGGTGAGGCTAGCTGGGGGGTAGGAGGCCCCAACAGAAGCATGAGCAGTGGCACAGATCTGAACCACGCTGCAGGGATGGCCTCTGACTCGGACCCTGGCCAGGCAGCTGTCGCCTTGGCTTACCAGCGCTTCGAGCCCCGCGCCTACCTCCGCAACAACTACGCTCCTCCTCGTGGGGACCTGAGCAGCCCTGATGGCGTTGGGCCTTGGAAGCTGCGCTGCATGGCGCAAACCTTCGCCACCGGTGAGCACGGGAAACTGAGGCATGAGAGAGCAGAAGTCATGGGGAAAAAAATAAAAGGGAGGGAGAGAAACAAGAATGCACACTAGATGGGGACCAAGAAGCAGAAATATAGGAGGCTAGCTTGTGCATTCAAGAGCAAGCAAGTCAGCCAGGCTTGGTGCTGGTGCCGGCCTCTAGATCTAGATACTAGGGAAGCTGAGGCTGCAGGACCGCTTGAGCCCCGGAATTGGAGGCCTGACTAGACAACTTAGACTCCTTTGCTTTGGAGCGGAGGGTGCTTAGGGTTGAGAGACAGGCAGGGTGGGGTACAGGAGAGAGACTGAGATCAAGGCTGAGGCAGAGGTTGGAGACTCCAGAGGGAAAGGCTAAGTGTCTTAGAATCTCCCCATTTGATCTTCACTGAAGCTAGTTTCTGAGTGGTGGAACCTAAGCTAGAGGAGCCAAGCTTCTCTCCAATGTAGGTAGCCCAGGTTGTCCCCAGGAGAACCTGATTTCCATGTCGGCGGGCGCACATGCTCCAGGCACTCACACTACCCGGAATAGCAGGGAGAGCAGGGTGGCAGAGGCAGGGACTACCTGGAACTCCCATTCTCTGCTTCACCAGGTGAGGTGTCTGGACAGGCCCTCATAGACATTGGTTCAGGCCCCACCATATACCAGCTGCTCAGTGCCTGTGCCCACTTTGAGGACATCACCATGACGGATTTCTTGGAGGTCAATCGACAGGAGCTGGGACTCTGGCTTCGAGACGACCCGGGAGCCTTCGACTGGAGCGTGTACAGCCAGCACGCTTGCCTCATTGAGGGCAAGGGGTGAGAGCTGGGCAGGAAGCTTCTGTGGCGTGGTGAGTGGGTGGGTGGTGCAGGGCCTGGAGAGATCCTGAGCCCTGCCCCCTCTGTACAGGGAGTCCTGGCAGGGGAAGGAACGCCAGCTGAGAGCGAGGGTGAAGCGGGTCCTGCCCATTGATGTGCACCAGCCCCAGCCCCTGGGTACTTCAAACCTGGCACCCCTGCCTGCCGATGCCCTGGTCTCCGCCTTCTGCCTGGAGGCTGTGAGCCCAGATCTCGCCAGTTTCCAGCGGGCTTTGCACCACATCACCACACTGCTGAGGCCTGGGGGTCATCTCCTCCTCATTGGGGCCCTGGAGGAGTCATGGTACCTCGCTGGGGAAGCCAGGCTCTCTGTGGTACCACTGTCAGAGGAGGAGGTGAGGGAGGCCCTGGTCCTTGGCGGTTATGAGGTACGAGACCTTCGTACCTACATCATGCCTGCCCACCTTCGCACAGGTGTAGATGATGTCAAGGGCATCTTCTTTGCCTGGGCTCAGAAGAGGGGGGTGCGGGTGTGAGGGCCCCATATGCCAGGGGTCCTGTACCTCTGAAATTCCTTGTTATCTGAAGAGGCACCCAATAAAGCAACAGTCCCTGCTGTGTCGGTGGTGTGGTTTGTGGCTCTCCTAGAAGCAAAGAATGTGCAGAGGCCTCTGAAGTTTAGGAGGGACAGATCCCAGCTCTGCTTTTCCCCCTAGAAGCCTCCCTGAAGGTTGTTTTCTGTACCACCCATTCTCTCCACCCCAGGAAGGCCAAGTTCAGGAGGGTCCAAGCGGCACCTGCTACATGCCAGGCACTTATGTGGTTCTAGTGGCCAGTTTGCCTCAGTTCAGTAGCGGGGCCTGCCAGCTTGTCTCCAGGCGAAGCTCAGAGAGCCTGAAGTGCCCACCTCTGCACGGGTGCAGATGACGTCAAGGGCATCTTTGCCTGGGCTCAGAAGATGGGGGTGCAGGTGTGAGGGCCCCATATGCCAGATCCAGACACAAATACAGGTTGAGAAACATGAAGGTAAGAGCCGGTGGTACTAGCTCACCACCACCACACACACACACACACACACCACCACCACCACCACACACACACACACACACACACACACACACACACACACCCACACACACACACACCACACACACACCACACACACACATACACACACACACACACACACACACCACACACACACACATACACCACACACACACACACACACACACACACATACACCACACACACACACACCACACACACACACACACCACACACACACACACATACACACACACACCACACACACACACACATACACACACACACACACACACACACACACACACACACACACACACACACACACACACACACACACACACCCCTCAGGCTCTGCTGGGATCCATGCCACCCTCACTCCCATGTACCCAGGTAGAGATCTGCCACTGGCCAGCAATGTCTCCTTCCCTCCAGCCTTTGTACACACAGAGGAGCAGAACCAGGGTGAGTGAGGCCAGGAACTGGTTTATTAAGCATGTCCTTTACTGCCTCTGGCCTTAAAATTGTTCTTAGTATCAAAAAATCCTAATAGGCTGCCCAAGTACCTGAGCTGGAGCCCTGGCATAGCTACTCTCCCCACAAAAAGAGGGCAGGGGGCTGCCGGGCGGTGGTGGCGCACGCCTTTAATCCCAGCACTCAGGAGGCAGAGTCAGACGGATCTCTGTGAGTTTGAGGCCAGCCTGGTCTCCAAAGCAAGTTCCAGGACAGGTGCAAAGCTACACAGAGAAACCCTGTCTCGAAAAACCAAAAAAAGGAAAAAAAATAGCAGGCAGGGGACAGAGGCAGGGTCCAGCTGCAGACTGCCTTCCCGATGGACTGTTCAGGATACAGACTGTATGGGTCCTGCTTGCCCTGGGATTGCCCTCGGAGAGCAAGCTCCTCCATGGAGGGCAGAGACCACGATCAAACACAAGCTCCACATCCTCCTCCCCCTTTGCCTGATGCCCCCGAAGTCCAGTTGTGACCAGGGGCTACAGCGGGGAACTGGAGTCGGAGGCACACCATGTCAAGGTAAAGAGATAGGAGGCAAGGGGTGCTTTCCCCCTTCCCCTCTCTGCCCTCCAGGGGCTAGTTCTGCAGAGTGCTCTCAAGACATGTGGGCGGGGTGGGGATGGGCCTGTGATTTAGAGTGGAGTGCAAAGGGGCATTGGACAGGTAGCCACACTCACAGCCCCCATCAGGTCATATGCACACACTAGCAGACTGAATGGAAATCTTAAGCCAAGTTCAAGCCTGGCCTAAAGACCCTTGGGAGGAGTCATCGCCCGGCCTCCTGATGCTGCTTCCCTGCTCCCCCTTGAGAGATTGTTTTTCTCCTTCTTAGCTTGCTTGAAACTTGAACATGTGGGATGGGCTTTGGAACCTAGCCACCTGCCCTGGCTGGCTTCACAGAGCAAGACCCCTGTCTTGGGGTGGCCTCCTCAGGTCTGGGCAGGGAACAGGTGGTTCCCTTCCTGTGTGCCTGAGGCTGAACTGGGAGGCAAGCCCCTTTTTGAAGGTTTACAGGGAGTGAGCGATCGCTTCTGTCTCCTTAGCCTTTTCCCTTTTCCACGTCATCACCCCATAGTACCACCCCAAGCCACTGACCCCAGAGTACCATAACCCACAGGCCTTGGGGTACCACTGGGGTCTCTTTCTTTCAGGGAGCACTAGGGGCACTGGAGCCTGCTTCTCAGATTTCCGAAACCATTCCGAATCTACCGGTGGACTTGGGGTCTTGAGCAGACTTGGAGCTCAAATGACTGCTGGTGATGACTTGATTTCCCCATTCCACTCCAGCCTCCTACCAGTGTAGCCCAGGCATGTTCATCTCACATACATGCCTTCCCAAAACTACCCTCACCCACCTGCCCACGAACACACACCCTCTCTACACTGTAAGTTAAGGCCCATAATGCCCCAGTACTGTCAAACCCAGCTCACTGACTATCTGGTCATCTCTGCTCTTGGCTCAGTCCTATCCCTCTATGTGTCAGTGTGTCCACTCCCAACCAGAACAGCAGCCAGGGTTCTAATCCGGAAGCCCCTGGGGCCCTGGCCCTGGAGACAAGAATGGCTGGTGCAGGAGGCAGGGTGGAAACTCCTCTTTGGTACCAGCCCAAGCAGCTGGGTTCCTCAGACCCACAAAGAAACTTGAGCAGCTGAAGAGCAGGCCTCCAGTGCCACCTAGTGGCTCCCTGACAGAAAGAGACCCCAGTGTACCCCAAAGGCCTGTGGGTATGGTACTCTGGGGTAAGTGGCTTGGGGTGGTACTATGGGGTGAGTGACGTGGAAAAGGGAAAAGGCTAAGGAGACAGAAGCATCGCTCCTCCCTGTAAAACTTCAAAGCTTGCTCCCAGTTCAGCCTCAGGCACAGGAGGACCACCTGTTCCCTGCCCCAGACCTGAGGAGGCCACCCCCAAGACAGGGGTCTTGCTCTGTGAGAGCCAGCCAGGGGCAGGTGGCTAGGATTCCAAGCCCATCCCCCACATGTTCAAGTTCAAGAAGCTAGAAGGAGAAAAACAATCATCTCAAGGGGGAGCAGGGAGCAGCATCAGGAGCGAGGCAGATCGACTCCTCCCAGGGTCTTTAGGCCAGCTTGAACTTGGCTTCAGATTCCTTCAGTAGGTACAGGCTGTCATCTTCCAGAAATCTGTGGGTGTAGAGAGGACCCCACTGAGGCAGTCACCCAGTCCTGAGAACCCCCAGACAGTGGGGTGACAAGAAGGCAAATGGGGAGACCAATGGGCACAGGGGGCCCCAGTCTGCCCTAGGAGCATGCAAGAAGGGCACAGGAGAGGAAATCCTGAGGCTGGGGGTGGCACTAACCTGAAAAAGAGGATGTGCACAGGAATGGTGCTGATGTGCCAGATGGCATGGGCGTCCAGGACCCAGAAGAGGGGTGGGAAGTCGAGCAGCTCCAGCAGGGACAGCCCCTGCAGCAGCAGTACCACTACCATACACCTGCGCGTGTGAGGCAGGTGCCGCTGGTTCCGTAGGCACCAGGCCAGCCACCATACCAGGTTCACCAGGCCTGGGGGCCAGGGACAGAGACGTCCACTCACTCAATGTCCTCCTTGACTCTAGCTGCCTTGCCCCGCCTCCACCCACCCCCTGCCCCCCATCTCAACTCCTCCCTGCTCTCCAGAGTCTCTCCAGGATACCCCCTCCCCCAAGAATCCCCCCACAGCTCCGCAAAGGGCCTCACCTATAGCCACATTGACCATCATGTTGTAGCCGTAGTCGAAGCGGATGAGGCTCAGGTAAGAGATGTGAACAGTCAGCAGCAGCAGCAGCAGGGCTCCAAAGGCACTGGCCACTGATGGGTACCGCAGTCCCACGGTCCTGTCCAACCACCCAGAGCAACTCAGACAGAGCCGTGTTCCTTCAACTACCTCCTCACCCACAGGGGCGGGGGCTTGCTGAAGACACTGTCCTCTCCCTGCCCCACCACACCAACTGTTTCCCACAGACCAAGGGCCACAACTCCTGGAGAAGCCCCCCTAACCCTAGCACCCCCCACCCAAGACAGCCCTGTAGAAATGCGTTATAGCCAAGGAAGAAAGCTCTGGGCAGTTCCCTCTCTGCCCACAGCCCCAGGGACTCACCTTACACAGCACAGGTAAACAGAGTACAGGATGACAGCAGAGGCGCAGAAGTAGTCCATCTTCTGGGGGTGGGAGAGCCCAGGAGGGCCAGGTGAGAGGAGCAGAGCATGGCACAGGGCAGGGCCCGCAGAGGAGCCACGGGGATGAGGCAGGGAGGGGTGGGGTCTAGGCTTGCAGGAGCCCCAACCTGCATTCCCTCCACTTCTGGCTGTTTCACTGTGTCCACATTATAAAACGTTTCAGAGTGCCTCAGCAGTGAGACGTCATGGAAGGCAGAAGGGCCTCACTATGAGGGCACACCGTGGAATTCAAAATGTCACTTGGGGTGTGATAGACATGGACTCCAATCCTGACTACATTAGCTGGGTGACCCTGGGAAAATGACTTCATCTCTCCCAGGCTCAGCGGCCTTATAGATCAGGAAGCCAATGACAAAAGTCTCCTGGCAAGATCCAGGTAAGGCTCCATGTGCTGCCACACTTGGGGTGCCAGGTGGACATGTGAGCTCTGCAGATGGAGCTGCCTTCACTCTAGGGAGCCTGCTCTGCCCTCTCCTGGGCTCCTCTGGGACTGTCTCATGCAGGGGGCTGGGAGGCGCTCACCTCTGTGAGGTCAGTGTCCCTGGTATGGAAGATTGTGGACCAGAACCAAGCATTGAGGGACACCTGAGGAAGGAAGGAGAGGTCAGTCAGCATGCTACCCAAGGTGGAGGAGACCTGTAGGCTCTGTTGGGGGAAAATGTGTTTCCTGTGCCCCGAGAGCCCTCTGTACAAATCCAGGCTTTACTCTCCCCACCTAGCCAGTCCCCACAGGATTTCCCACCACTGTAAATTGCCACCCAAACCCCCCAGGCCAAAAGAGCTGCAGCTTCCACAGGTTCTGGCCTGGCCAGGGAACCAGTCCTGGTAGAACACGTTCCCAAATTACCCAATCTCTAAGACAACAGCCCCCAGGGCCCTGCCTTCTCCCCCACTGCCAGGTGATGACAACCTCGCCCCAGTCCATGGGAGCCTGTGACCTCAGCTTCTGGGGGCGGGGATGAGGTGGGTGGGTGGGGGCTTGAGCTAGCTTGGGGTGTGTCAGGAGGAGCAGCAATCCAGGGAGGGAGATGCAGATCCCACTGGAACCCAGCCTCTGAGGAAGACTGGGGCTAACCCAGCCGAGCTTTCTCCTGGCTGGGCCAGCCTAACCCGCTGGGCCAGTAGCTGCTCTGGAGTCTAGGGAGGAGAAGGGGCAGGATTGAAGAGGCAGCAGCGGAATGGCCCAGGGGAATGCTGGGGGCCTCTTCCTGGAACACAGCAGAGACAGACTTGCAAATACACCATCTCGTGGGCGTCAGTGTTGGCGCTTTCTTCAAGGCCTGTGTCCACAGCAGAGGCCCAAGTTACTGAGAGAAGGGCAGGCTACGGTGGAGACAGAGGCTGAGAAATCAGTGGCAGCTTGTCACAAAAGGAAGAGCAGGGCCTGGCCTGCCATACCGGGAAGGTTGACAGAGATGCTTGCGGGGCAGATGCCTGTAGGAGCTACCCACTTAGGTACCACAATAAATGGCCAGTCAGGAGATCCAGGAGCAGGTCAAGAAGCCAGTCTGTAGGGTCCCACAGCAAGAGGGCCAGACATAGCTGAGTTCCTGCACATACTAGGAGCTGAGGGTGACAGAGAGGGCGGGCAGAGTGGAGACAAGGCAGGGCTTAGAGTAGGCGGGGGCTCTTGGTGCTGGGATCTGGCCTGGGAGCCCTCTCCCTGCCTCCAGGTTGAACCCAGCTTTCTCTGCCAGCCAGTCCCGTACAATGCCTTCTACTTACAGAGGGCCACCTAAGGAATCTTGACAAGGCTCTGAGGTGTGTCTCATGGTAGGTAGGCCTCCTCTTCTGGCCCTTTCCTCAGACTTGGGAGGCAGCTTTACTGTGGGTACCTGGCTGTGCCTCAGCCTGCTATGGAACCTGAGAGGGGTGGTCATAGCCTGTGTCCTAAGCCACGTTCAGACACTCGTCCTCAATAAGCTGACTTCCCAGTGTGGCCCCCTGAATACACCTCCGTTTTCTGCTTTCCACTCTTCACCTGGCTTTTCAGATTGGCTTACTGAGGATGGTAGCCAACCCTGGCTTGGGCCACAGGTTGTGAACTTCAAGTTCAGAACAAGTCCCTCTCTCCTCAGATGGGGCAGGCATGAGTGGCCCTCATCGCCTCCCCCACAAGGCCTACGGTGAGCTGGGTCAGTGTGGGGAGAGGAGTGACCCCCGGCGGGAGATAGGACCCAAGCAATCACAGGGACCAGGCAGGCCAGGTGCAGGGACATCTTAGGGAGGAGGTGGCCCTGAACCAGCGTGGGAGGGGGGAGGGGAAGGCAGCAGACACTGGCAGCCAGCCAGGCCTCCTTGTCACCCATAGCAGGAAGGGGGAGGTGACAAGGGGGCTGATCTAAGCGGCAGTTGGAACTATGGAAGCAGAGGGTAGAGGTGCATTGGGCCAGCCCTTAAGCCCCACACACAGGTGGGGGGGCTGCTGGGCTCTTCATCAGCTGCCTTCCAGAGGCCATCTACTTACTGAGTCCTGTCTGAAGCCTGGACTCTGCGTCCCGGGATCTCTTAAAGAGTGTCCCATGAAGGGTGGGGTCTTTCAGATCCTTTTCTCAAACTCCAAGGCAGTAGAATGTAGGCCCTGGAGCCAAATCTAGGGCCTTTACCGCAGGCAGCATTTCCTGTGTGGTCTCAGGCAAGTTATTCACCCTCTCTGTCTCAGTTTCCCACTACACACGGATTCTCCTGCCAATACTTGGTACACAGGTGTCCCATGACCCTTGGTTTCTGTCATCACGTCCACCAGGCTGACCTCACCACTTCCCTTTGTTGACCTCTAACTTCTCTCTCCTCAAGGGACACCAAGTTCAACATCAAACACGGGGCTCCAGGGGCCCTGGCTCCCAGGGTGCAGACAGTTCGGCTATGGGAAAAGCCCCTCTTTGTGTTCCCAAGGCACTGACCCAGGAGTATGGTCCCACTGTCCCATCAGGAGGGTCCCAGCAGGTGCTGTTTCTCTTCAGAGCTTGGAGTGAGACACAAGCAGAGGACAGATGGGCAGGCAGGGAGGGGAAGACACAGACACCCTCCCCACCCTCCCCCCACAACTGTTCTGCACTCCTTGGTTACACTCAGCGTGGTGGGAGGGGCCAGCGGGATAGGTGAGAATTTTGTGTAAACACTGAGCCTGGGGGACTCCGGGCTGGGGGGGGGGCAGTAGTGGCAGGGATGGCAGGACAGGAAGGGTGGAGGGAGGCGGGAGGCTGTTTCAGTCTGCTGACAAATACTAAAACAGACAAAAATATCAGCCATGAAACTGGTTGGATGCCAAGAGAGCCAGATCTGTCAGGAATTTGACCCCGGTGTTAAGCCCCAGTGCTCGGGGCTGTCATTGACACCATCATGGTGGGGACAAGTGGATCTTTAAATAGCTTGGTGTCTCAGAAGTGGGGGAGGCAGAATGTTAAATATGATGTCTCCTGCCCCCTCCCTGGGGCCACAGTCCAGCAGGGCAAGACTGCCTCAGGTTCACTCTTGAGGGAGGTGGGGCTTTTTTCCATCATCAGAGAAGGATTCCTGAGCTGGTGAGATGGTTTGGATGAAGGCACCTGTGCTAAGCCTCATGACCAGAGTTCAAATCCCAGGACCCACAGAGTGGCAAAGCATCAATTCCCCTGAGTTGCTGCCTGACCTCCACATCAAGCCATAGCTTGTGTATTTGCATGCCCAGGCACACAAATAAATAAGTACTTTTAAAAGGTTTTTTTTCTTTCTTTCTTTCTTTTTTTTGCTTTTCGAGACAGGGTTTCTCTGTAGTTTTGGTGCCTGTCCTGGATCTCACTCTGTAGACCAGGCTGGCCTCGAACTCACAGAGATCTGCCTGGCTCTGCCTCCCGAGTGCTGGGGTTAAAGGCGTGTGCCACCCCCTCCCGGCGTGGTTTTTTTGCATTTCTCAACATTGTCTGTTTCACTGGCTTTTGTCAGTTGGAAAGTGCTTTCTGAACTGGAACCACCATTCCGCTAGTTTCAGCCTGTCTCTTCTCTTGCTGTTTCCTCAATAGAGACGCTACAATCAGTTCCCGCCATTTCATCTCACAGCTACACCTGAGGACCTTTCCCTGCTAGATAAAGGTGGGGAATTGGTTTGGCCTCCTAGCTTTGGCAGAGGGCCAGGCCCCCCACTCCATGGAGTCAAAGGGCTAGAGCATACAGAGCGCTGGCAGGTTCCCCAGCCCTCCCCAGTTCCTGCCCAGGCTGCACCTGGGTCTAAATGGCAAGGTAGGGGCCACCTTCTTGTGCTGACGTTTCTCGGGTTCCACTGAGGGACAGGGTTACCAGAGAAAAGACACCCCCGGCCCATGTCAGGACCTGGAGCTGGCAAAGGGCCCTCCCATCCTCACCCCAGCACAAATGAGGGCCACACTTGTTCCAGAAGACCTGGCCCAGGACAAAGTCTGCTGCCACACCCTCCAGGCAGAAGCACAGACTCAGAGGCAAGTGTGAACTCCAAACGAGACAAAGTGTGGTGGTGCCTGCCTACCACAGTGACACCAGACGTTCGAGGCCCGAAGAATGAGTGCTGAAGGCCAACCTGGGCTACACAGTGAGACCCTGTCTCAGCAAAGCAAAAACTAAATCATCCAACCAGAATAGACCCTGTGTCCCTGAAAGATCTCGTAAAGGCAAGACGGGGTTCCAACAACCTTGGCATCTGTCCCCTACCAGAGGACCTGCGCCCTGCTGTCCAGCTCTTAGGTCCTGCTGAGCTCTCTTGAGTACATCTAGTCCTGCTTTCCAGGCTGACTGGGCCTAGGCCCAGGCTTGGCTCTGGAGTCCTGGCCACACAAATGCAAAACCTGGCCCTTGCTTAGCCAGCGTTGATTCCAGCGAGCACTCAGACCCTGGAGCCCATTGGTGCGGTGCCAAAGGCTAGCCTTGTCTTCTCTATTTGCTGACTTGTTAGCTGTTATCTGAGGCCAATGCCCTGTGTGCCTGATCTTACTCAGAGAACACAGGCACATGACAAGGACCCCAGGAGGAAACATTGGTCAAATGCTGGGGACAAGACCAGGACCACATGCACGCGGTCTTCCTCCACAGTCCTTGCTGTTCTAGAGCTCACTGTGTAGTTCAGGATAGCCCTGGAGTCACGTTGCATACAGCTACAACTACTGTTTTCAATTTTAAAAAATTACTTTGCTTTCTTTTTGTTTTTCAAGACAGGGTTTCTCTGTGTAGCTCTGGCTGTCCTGGAACTCGCTCTGTAGACCAGGCTGGCCTGGAACTCAAGAGATCTGCCTGCCTCTGCCTCCTGAGTGTTGGGGTTAAAGGCTAGGACTAGGGGTCACCATATCCTGCAAAAAAAAAAATAATAATAAGATAGGATCTCAAATATGCAGTGTATGATGACATCAAACTCAAAGTCCTGATTCAGACTCCTGAGTACTGGGATTACAGGCGTGGTCACTCTGCCCAACTGTCCCAAACTCTTAACTAACTCTCTCTCTCTCTCTCTCTCTCTCTCTCTCTCTCTCTCTCTCTCTCTCTCTGTGTGTGTGTGTGTGTGTGTGTGTGTGTGTGTGTCTGTCTCTCTCTGTGTCTCTCTGTCTCCGTGTCTCTCTGTCTCTGCCTCTCTGTCTCTCTCTGTGTGTCTCTGTCTCTGTCTCTGACTCACTCACTGCTGTTCCACAGCCCTTAACAATTGATATCGCCACTGAAGGGAGATACTGGGCCTACCTCCCCCCTCCACGCCCGTCTCCCCACCATGGCAGGCTCGGCCTGTGCATCTCAGCACACCTGTGCTTTCAGCTATGGTCAGAGTCCCCCAGCCACTAGATCCCGGAGCTACCCTCTGCTCGCCCTGCCTTGTGACTCCCGGCTCTTCTGGCCTACAGATGGCCCTCGCCCTTTGCTGTCTTTACACTGTCTGTCTTCTGTCTAGAAGAGTCGCCTGGCCTCCTCATGTTTCCCCAACCTCCAACCTCCTGTCTGTCTCATATCCTGGGACGCCTTCCTTGCTGCCCTGTGGGGCGCAGCCCCATCACATGCCCCCCAGCTCCTCTCCGTTCTGTGTTTCTTCAAGGCTGTGCGTTGACACCCTTTGTGTGACTTGAGACCAGCACAGGAGGGCAAGACCTGTGTGTTTTCAATGTTGTGGGGCCTCCAGCACCCAGTCAAGTACTTGGCATGCAGCGGGTGTGCAATGGACACAAAGTGAGGCTGTCACAGCATGGAGGTGAGTTGAGTGGGATTTTCCCCTTAAGATCTGTCAGAGAAGCTGTGCCCCACAGACATCCATTGCACCTTCTTACTGTACCCAGTGCCCTCTGTACCCAGGTCTGCAATTCTCCAATGATCCCAGGCTCCGATCCTAGTTCCTCAGACCAGCCATATCCATACTACTCAGATGGATCCACCTGAGTTTCCGGGGACAGACCAGTACTAGGCTGAGTTCTAATAAGACCTCTGGGTCAGAACAAAAGACACATCAATGCTCCAGAGAGGTCTTGGAAAGAGCAGCAGTTCCAGCACGTTCCCTACAACCCACTTCCCATCCATGTCAGTAAACTGACTGAGTGAGTCTTTTGTAGTCTCCTCACTTAGGACAAGAGTGTGTGTCCTCCTTTCTTCCCAAGAAGACTGGCCTGGTAAGAAGGAAGGTGTCACACCTTCCATCTCCACTGTGCCTGACTACCACACACGTTAGCCCTGGGAAAGAGAGCAGCTTGTCGCTAGAAGCCCATTGTTGGGGATGGAAGAGCTCCTCTGTTTGGAACAGTGTGTGTAGAGTGTTCTGCCAGGCTACCTACCCAAGCGAAGGCCATGCAGGTATGGTACATGGGGGAGGAGGCTGGCACAGAGGCGCGGTAGCGGCAGAGCATCACCAGGCTGGCTAGGCCATTGAGGAGCGAGGCCACGGCAGAAGCTGGCTCTTGGATGAACAGGAACCGGGAGAAGGGCCACTGAAAAAGGAGCATAGGAGCATAGGGAGGCCTGAGGGGAGGCAGCCCTACCTGCCTGGTCAACCTTTCCTTGACAGCTGCACCAACAAGTCTCCAGCTGGTTCCTCAGCTCGGGATTTTGGCCAAAGCCTTACATTCTCTCAAGTCAATGAGAATCGCTCCAGAAGTCCCTGGCTAAGATGACAGTCTCTCCCCGGTCAGCAGGCATTGCAAGGGGAGCCTGACTCTTGGAGACAGCAGACAGGCCAGGTGAAACCACACAGACCTGCCATCCAGATCTGGGTGCCATCTCTCCTCAACTACTTCCTACAGTCCTCTGAATGCCGGATTACTTTGTGCTAAACTGGGAAGAGTAACTCCTGCCAACAGGTCAAATGAGATAACATTGGGTCAAAGGGCACAGAGAAGCTGGCCCATCTAAGGGGATTTCTGATGATCTAGACTCCTACTGGAGAAGCTATGGGAAAAACACCTTGTTCAGGATCAATGGATGTCTCAGGCAGCCCTGAGAAGCTCAGCACTACTATGAGGCGACACAGACCTTTTTTTTTGTGTTTGGTTTTTTGTTTTGGAGAGAGGGTCCCATAGCCAAGGCTACATAGACTAGGCGGGCCTCAAATTCTAAAGATCCATCTGCCTCTGTCTCCTAAGTGCTGGTATCAAAGGTGTGCACCATCACACTTGGCTTGAGACTCAGGCATCGTTACTCCAAATTCAGAAGCAGGATACACTGGCACCATTGGAGAAGCAATTCTGAGCACAAGCGCCTGTTCCCTCCCCCCTCCCTCCCCCCCTCCATCCCTCCCTGTGACTCCCCACCTCAGACTGCTGGGCCCATTGGGGGCTGGCTCTGACTCTCTGACTCACCTTGCCGTGGAACTGAGGCACTCTGTGACCCTCCTGAAGGTAGAGGCCAACAGTGAACCACATGCATTCATACTTGCAGTCATCCCGACAAGTCCAGCCTGCAACAGACAGACAGGACTGCAGATGTCTTAGCTCAGGGAGGCATACGCAGCCTGGTGCAGGCCAGGCATGAGGACCTGAAGGCTGGAGGGAACCAGAGGAAATCTCAAAATCTTCCTTCCCATTTGACAGAGAAGAGAGGACGGGCATACACACAAAGGGGAAGGAGGGAGGAGGGGATTTTAGCAGTGGGAGCAGAGCAAATAGTTTCTTTTCCTTTTACGAACAATAGAGCTCTTGGCATCGGAGAGGCCCCTCTATGGACTGGGTTTATACTTCTCCATTCTGAATCTAGGGAGGTGTCTGTGGTGTCTTCCCTCCTCCTGTGAAAATAAAGCGCAGACCCTTGACCCCGACTCCTCAGGTTCCAAGTTGTCTTTATTCCCTCATTACCACTACTCCTCATGCTCCCTGCTCTGTGGGTACACCAAGCTGCTTGGTGTACCCAGATCTTCCCAGGGCATCATGCTCCCTATTCCCTCTTCCTGGAACAGAAAGGGTAGTAATGAGGATGAGCTGTTGGTCAGTCAGAACTAGAAATTCTGCTTCACCACTTTATAGACTGTGTGACCTTGGCCAAGGTATTTAATCTCTCTCGAGTGTTCCCATCTGTAAAATAGATTAGGGACACTATCCGAAAGGGTTGTGGTGGAAATCAACTGACCTGCCGTGAGGCCTGTCCAGTGTGGGGGCTCAATATGTTGGTTCATATTAACTCCCTCCTCTTTAAATTGTTCCATGGTGACTCCTGCCTCCACCCCTTGAAGCAGACGTCATTCTTTCCTGTTCCAAATGCATATAGTGCTTAATGTATGGGTCTATTGGGGCTCAAACCATTCTGTCTTTGTGAAGGATACTATTCACCAGCTTGGGGGGAATATAAACCCAAGGCCTCCTGTGTTATTTCAGGTCTTGTACACCCTGTTTAACAAGTAGTGGCTTGAATAAAACATAATGAAGCCTCTGGAAAGCTGGGACAGGCTGATAAGACACCACACACACACACACACACACACACACACACACACTCAAGAGAGAGTAAACACTCCTGAGAGAACTCATGGGGAAACTGAGGTTCTGAGATTCCAAAGCAGAAGGGCACAATGGGCGGGGCTAAAACCAATGGGCGGGGCTTACCAGCTAGGCTCATGTAGATTGGCTGGAGGGAGCGGAAGTGCTTCAGTGCGTCCCCCGAACAGTTCCGTTCCTCGCACCGGAGCACGCAGTCCCGATACACCGGCTCGCGGTCGCCCTGGGAGCCCCACGCAAGCCCCACTGCCACGGTTAGCAGCAGCAGCCGCGCCGTCTGCTCGGCCATCCTGTCACTCTGCCCGGCCGCCGAGGGAGGAGCTTGGGAGAGTGCAAAGTCCTACTTCCGTAACAACCGGAAGTACCTGTGTTCATCGTTGCACCCTCCGCTGACGACCGCCCACTTTAAATAAAAGTTCCCGGATTTTAGTGGGCGGGGAGCCACGCCTCTAATCTGCTATCTACTTTTAACACAGCATTCACGGGAAAGGGTGTATTCGGGAGCAAACTAGTGTATTTTTCTGTCTTCTATCTCCACCGTCTCTTTGTTTCAAGCGGGCCCCTTCTGTCACTAGCCCTCTTGGATCCCAGTTTCCAAAAGTTCTGGGCTCTCCACTTCTGTTTCTTGTGCCATCACCCTGATTAAAGGCACTGCTGTTAAAGTAGCTGCAGAACTTCTTAATAGGTGTCCTTGTCCCTACTTTGGTCCTCTCCAGTAGACATTTCTGTCCTAGTTAATTTCCTGTTACTGCGATAAAGACCATGACCAAAAGCAACTTGGGAAGGAAAGGGATTATTTGTCTCACAGCCCATCATTGAGGGAAGCCAGGGCAGGAACCTGGAGGTAAGAACTGAAGTGGAGGCCACGAAGGAGTGCTGTTTTCTAGCTTGCATAGTCCCTTGTAGCACTCAGTACCACTTGCCCAGGGTTGGCACCGCCCACAGTGGCATGGGCCCTTCCATATCAATTATTAATCAAGAGAGTGTCCCCCAAAGGCTGCCTACAGGCCAATCTGATGGAGGCATTTATTTTCTCAACTGGGGTTCCCTTTTCCCAGATGACCCTACTTGTGTCAAGCTGACCAAGACAAAACAAACAGACAACTCAAAAAAACTAATCACAGCTCCATTTTCTAAAATTCAAATTTGACCTCTATCACTTTCTTAAAATGCTCTACTAACTTCTCAACCCTGCATGACCTGACCTGCTGGTCTCTACCCCATTGCTCCAATCAACTCCAAAGGTCTGTGTCTCCAGAGCCTCCTGCTCTTGTCTGGTTTATATCATGTCATTGGTCCTTTTGCTTGCTTGTTTTTCTGTTATCAATTAAAGGCCACCTTTTGAGGATGATTGTTGACATGGGCAAGATAATATGTTTTTCCTGTAAGGCATGGAGACCTTTCCTGTCCTGTTCACCTTTGATACTAAAGTGAACGTTGGCTTCAATGTGAGACACTTCAAGAACATTTTCCTTGTTTTTTTTGTTTTGTTTTGTTTTGTTTTGTATGAGACAGGGTTTCTCTGTATAGCTTTGGAGCCTTTCCTGGAACTCACTCTGTAGCCCAGGCTGGCCTCGAACTCATAGAGATCTACCTGCCTCTGCCTCCTGAGTGCTGGGGTTAAAGGCATGCACCTCCACTGCCAGGCCCCCTTTTCCTTTTTTTAAGTGAATGAACAACTTAAAACTGTCTGGCCAAAAAACAAAAACAAAACAAAAATCTGTCTGGATGGGCCAGCCAAGTGGCTGGCTCAGTGAGTAAAGGAATTTGATTCACAATCTTGGTAACCTGGGTTGGATCCTCAGAACTTACATAAAGGTGGGAGTAGAGAACCAGCTCCACAAAGTTGTCCTCACACACACACACACACACACACACACACACACACTATGCACACACATGCACAACAATAATAAAAAATTTCTCAGGGACTGGAGAGATGGCTCAAAAGTTAACAATGAGTATTACTCTTGCCGAGGACCAGGGCTCAGTTCCCAGCATCCACATGTGGCAGCTCACACCACTTGTAACTCTAGCTCCAGAGGATCTGATGACCTTTTCTGGCCTCGGCACTGCACTTATATGCACATACTCTGAATCAGACACTTGGGAGTTGGAGGCTTGCTTTTGTGACCCCCGTCGCTCTGCCCAACCAACAGCATCCAGATCTCACTGCAGTGTTGAAGTCATGTGACTGAAGACCCCCATCCCCATCCTTTTCATTCATGGTCTTTTTCCCTCTGTACCCTGGAAAGGGACTGGGGTTGGAGGGTAGGATTTAAAGGTTATGAAAGTGAAATGTGAAATTCACAAGAAGTATCATGGGATTACCTTCATTCATCCAGCAAGCAGCTCAGGAGTGCATCATTCACCCCATATTTTCTATGAATAACATTTCTTCCATTTAAATATAACATAGTGTCCTTGAAGTTGACCATCCAGTTTGGTAGGGATAAGGAAATTATTACTTTTGTGGAGATGAGGTCTTTTATGTATAGCTCAGGGTGGCCTCCAAATTGGAATCTTCCTGCCTCTGACTCCTAAATGCTGGGAGTATAGGCTTGTGCCACCTCAGTTCACTCTGGGAACTGAAATAGAAAGGAAGCCAGGGTTGGTCACACACACCTGAAATCCCAGCACTCAAAGAGCAGAGGCAGGTGGATCTCTTTGAGTTGCAG
Organism: Onychomys torridus; assembly: GCF_903995425.1. NCBI lineage: Eukaryota > Metazoa > Chordata > Mammalia > Rodentia > Cricetidae > Onychomys > Onychomys torridus. The sequence goes on from NC_050450.1 coordinate 86,561,698, forward strand.
GCCAGCCAGGGTTAGTTGGGGAGACCTTGTCTCAAAACAAACAACTTTTTAGTTTCCATTTATTTATTTTTTCCTGTTCTGGGATTAGAATATAGAGTTTGCAGCTCATGTGGTAGCACACACCTACAGTTCCAGCACCAGGGAATGGGGATATAGGAGGTTTTGTAAGAAGTTCAATGCCTGCCTTAACTACATAGGTCAGGGCTAGCCTGGGCTAAATGAGACTTTTGTTTTTAATGAACTTAAAGTCTACTAGGCAGTCATTGTACTAATGAACTACATTTCTTGCTTCCTAGGTTCCTGTTCTATACAAGACATTAAAATGTGGGAAATTCCACATTAAGTATATAATTTATAAATAATATAGTTGAGTTGCTCTTAATAACTGAAATATTGCTATATTTATATTCATTTAATAAAATATTATCATTTAGTACCTGCAGTGGTCCATGCCTATAATTCTAGCACTTGGGAGGTGGAGACAGGAGGATCATAAGTTGAGGGCAAGCCTGGGTTATATAAGACCCCGTCTCAAAAAACAAAGACAAGGGGCTGGAGAGATAGCTCAGAGGTTATGAGGACTCACAGTTGATTCCCAGAACCTGCAAGTAAAGCTAGAAATGAAGATTTAAAAAACAAAAAACAAAAACAGGGCCAGCAAGATGATTGAGTGGGTGAGGGTTCTTGCCACCAAACCTGATGGATGGCTTGAGTTCCATCCCTGGAGTCTACTTGGAGGAAAGTAAGAATCAACTCCACAAGTTGTCCTCTGGCCTCTACACAGGTGCCCTCACCACACACGCAGAATGCTGTGGAATGTTAGCTTAAGATGTGTTACATTCGTTTATGCTGTGGAATATTTGTTTAATGATGGAAAGATGTGTTGCATTCTTTTATGTTGCATTTGTTTAACTCTGTGAAGCTGTGTTACTCTGCCTGTCTAAAACATCTGATGGTCTAATAAAGAACTGAACGGCCAATAGCTAGGCCAAGAAAGGATAGGCAGGGCTGGCAGGCAGAGAGAATAAATAGGAAGAGAAATCTAGGGAAGAGGGAGGAGCGAGAAAAGAAGGAGAGGAGGACGCCAAGGGGCGGGCTACCCAGCCACATAGCCAGCCATGGAAACGAGGAAAGAAAGATATACAGAATAAAGAAAGGTAAAAAGCCCAGAGGCAAAACATAGTTAAAGAGAAATGGGATAAATTAAGTAAGAAAAGCTGGATAGAAACAAGCCAAGCTAAGGCTGGGCATTCATGAGTAAGAATAAGTCTCCATGTATTTATTTGGGAGCTGGATGGCAGGGCCCCAAAGAGGAAAAAACAAAACAAAACACTACAGCCAAATAAATAAATACTTGTAAAAAAAAATTAAAGAGAAAAAAACCAAAACAAATAAAATTTACGTTCATATTTTGGAGCTCAGTGAACATTTTTGCAGGACCCTAAACACCTATGCCTATGTGCCTGGTGGGAAAAAACAATTCCAGTGGGGACTTCTGATCTTTATCCACTTGGCAGGCTGTTGTTTGGACTGAGTACCTCATAAGGCTCTGAGAAACCAGAGCAGGGCAACATGGAGTCTCTTGTGCTAAATGCTGCATAACACCAAACCGAGTATTTAGAGAAGCAGACAGAGGTGGACCAGCTGCTACTACAACAGAGGGTCCTGGTCTGTTTGAGTCATCGTACTAAAGAATTCTCTGTCTGCTTTGAGCCTCATGTAAAGGAAGCAGAAGTGGGCAGGGAGTGTAGGTGAGTCAAAGGGCTCTTGCTTGGCGTGCCCCAGGCGCTGGGGTCAACCCTAGGACTAGGTCTAAGGAGAAGTGACTTAATACGTATTTTCTCTTGTTGTATTTCCTGGTGCCCACTTTCTGGTCAGTGTTTCCCGCTTTGTTCTATTTCTCTGTTTCCACTGTGTTCTGCTACTACAGGTATGAGGCTGCATTCTAGTTATGGAATGGGGGCAGTCTATGAATCACGAAGGAAAGCACGTTAGATCTGAGTGGCTTTGTTGTTATTTTGTCTTGGAGGTGCACATGCTATGGTATGTTGAGATCAAAGGACAATGTGTGGGACTTCCCTCCTTCAACCAGGTGGGTGCCAGGGGTCAAACTCAGTTGGTCAGTCTTGGCAGTAGGTCCCTTTACCCACTGAGACATCTCTCCCTGGGATTTTTTGTCTGTTGGCAGGGTGTTGTCCATTGGAACATTTTCCCCGGTAAGTCTTACCTGTTGCCCCCTTTCTCAGGTTTTCAGTCTGGAGCCCCTTTTCTTTTTCTTTCTTTCTCCCCCCGCCTCCCCCGGAGCTGAGGATCTACCCCAGGGCCTTGCACTTGCTAGGCAAGCACTCTACCACTGAGCTAAATCCCCACCATTAGCTTACCCTGTTTTCGAACTCACATTTGGTTTGCTGGGTGAGCCACCGGCTGGGAACTCACGGACTCGTTCCTTCAGCTTGAGCTTACTGAGCCCTACCGTGTGGCAGCCATTGCATCAGCGAGAGGAGGGGAGGTGATGGGTGGAAGCGGTTCATTGTGGGGAGCAGAGTAAGCCCCGAGTCAACGTGTAAGGAGTGGACGGAGCCAAGGAAGTTCAGAGTGAACCTGCAGTGTTGGCAAGGCACAACAATGCCTCAGACCCGTGGAAATTGGCAAAGCCTTCCTCCCCAGGAGGCTCAGAAGAATGGCCAAGCTTTCCTCTGGTGTCTGCAAATGATTGAGCAGTGTGTGCAAAAGCTAGCAACTGTGGCTTCCCTCCTCAGAGAAGCCTGTGACCTGAGACTGCTCCCTACCTAGGCCCTCTGGGGAGACTAAGTCCTCCTTCTCCAGTGCATAATAGACACATGGAGCTTCTTGGGGTTTGTGTAGTTCATGCCCACCACCAGAGCAAGCACAGCTCACCTGATCCCAGCTTTTCTGTAAGTGTGTCTGTGTGTCTGTCCTTTCTTCATCCCTCATCACCCTAGTCAGGTTTCCAGCACTCACTCAAGGTCTTATGTTCAATCCCCAGCACTTCCCTTTGCCCTCAGAAAGAACTGTTCTGAGTCCAGGGAGAAGAAAGACAGCTGTACAGTGTAGAGAGGGCTCCAGGCTGGATTCTTAGAGCAAACACTGGGAGACAGTCCACAGTACGGGCGCTTTATGGTGCACAAGGAACAGCGGGTTGAGCAAGGCACGGTGTTTGCGGTCAGAGAAGGGGGACAAGTAAACAAACGTCAAACTAAACACTAAGGTAACTTTGCTGCTGGGTTAATGGTATGCTGTGCAACTGCTCTGTAGAATAATTTGACTGGAGTGCACACATACCCTCTAACCAAGCCTTTCCATTCATGTATACCCGTCCAAGTGTAACGTGGTATAAGGTTAGGCGTGCTGGTGCACACCTTTAATCCCAGGACTCCGGAGGGAGGCAGAGGCAGGCAGACCTCTGTAAGTTCAAGACCAGCCTGGTCTACATTAGCAGGTTCCAGACCATCTGGCCAGAGCTACATAGTGAGATCTTGTCTCAAAAGGAAAGAAAAAAAAAAAAAAAAAAAAGGAAGAACCGAATATCTGTCAATAGACAATGAATTCCGTCAATTGAAGTGATCTCTAAAATGGAATGTGAACTAGAGATTCATAGCAATGGACAATAGGTGTTGTGTACTGACATACAAAAAATCTCCACAGAAGTTTCGTTAAGTGAAAAATGCAAAATGCACACACACACACACACACACACACACACACACACACACCTGTGTATAGAAGAAGAGCACCTATTATGGTTGTTATTTTAACAAGTCTATCTGGCCAGGTGTGGTGGGGGTTCAAGGAGGAGGGTAGAAGTATATTCAGATTAAACCTGGTTTACATACAGCCATAGCTACATAGTGAAACTATCTCAAAAAACTAAATTAATTGAGCTGGGTGGTGGTGACACACGCCTTTAATTCCAGCACTCAGGAAGCAGAGGCAGCTGGATCTCTGTGAGCTTGGGGCCAGCCTGGTCTACAGAGCAAGTTCCGGGACAGCCAGGGCTACATAAAGAACTGTCTCAGCTGGGGGTGATGGGGTGATGCACACTTTTAATCCCAGCATTCGGGAGGCAGAGCCAGGCGGATCTCTGTGAGTTTGAGGCCAGCCTAGTCTACAGAGAGAGATCCAGGATAGGCACCAAAACTACACAGAGAAACCCTGTTTCGAAAAATCAAAACAAAACAAAACAGAAAACAAAACCAAAAAAAGAAAAAAAGAAAAAAAGGAACCCTGTCTCAAAACAAAAACAGTTCTGTCTTTGGCAGCACATATACTAAAATTGGAAGGATACAGAGAAGACTAGCTCGGCCCCTGCTCAGGGATGACACACAGATTCGTGACGCATTCCATGTTTCCACAGGGGGCAGATGCCGGCTATGACGGCTGTGTGCTTTGGATCTGGATTTACTGCTCCCTTCTTTTTGAAAATTATTTATTTTACGTGCATTGGTGTTTTGCCTGCATGTCTATGTGAGGGTGTCAGATCTTAGAGTTACAGATGGTTGTGAGCTGCCATGTGGGTGCTGGGAATTGAACCCGGGTCCTCTGGAAGAGCAGTCAGTGCTCTTAACTGCTAAGCCACCTCTCCAGCCCCTGCTGCTCCCTTCTTTATAATAAGGCACCAACTACTTAAAAAAAATGAGGATATTTAATTCATCCCTGTATCAGATAGAAGATTGTCTAAGAGATCTGAATTGGATTAAACTCTTACTTCCTTTTCTCCTCCCCCACCCCAACCAGGACTGAACAACTTTCAATTTCTCTTTACCTTGGCACCTTTTCCTTGTCTATCATCAGCTGGCCTGAACCCTTATCCTTGCTCCTCTGGGCTGTTTTTACCAGCCTCCTGCCTCCTACAATCCTTTTTCTTTTGCTACAAAACCAAATAGTTGTTCTTAAGCAGAAATCAGATCATGGGTTCACCCGTTGCCTAAAGCCCTCACCAGACCCACAAGACCCCAAAGGCCGACCTCTGGTTGTCTTTGCCTCAATCCCCCCAGCTGCCTGTCTCCTAGGCAGCCTGATTGCTTTGCTGAGATGCTAAACTTGCTCTCTTGCCTTGAGGCCTTTGTACTCACTGCTCCTCAGTCTAGAACTATCTGCCCCCTAGGAGTTGGTTAGACAGGTTTTCACCCACCCCCCCCAACAAGGTGTTCTCTACCAGATTCCAAAGTAGGCATCTCTACCTGCCCAGCCCCTACCCTCCCAGCTAGGTCTCTATTACATTATCTAATTATTTTCTACCCAACATTCACCCATACAGGAAAATGTGATTTACATTTTGTTTTTTCTGTTTTAACTTAAGACTGAGCCCAGTGACTCTGGAGCCTGTGGCAGGGCGATCACACATTCAAGGCATGCCTGGATTATAGAGTGCATTCAAGGCTGTCCTAGGTGAATTTGTGAGATTCTGTCTCAAAATACAAGTAGAAAGAGAGTGGGGATATAGCTCAATGGTAGAGTCTTTGACTACCATGTGTGAGGCCCTGGGTTTGATCCTCAGAACTGAAGGAATGGGAAGAATGAATGAATGTAAAGGGTAAAGATAAAGAACCCAATCGAGGTGGGTTCAGACAGCAATCTGAAACTAGAACACCAAAGCAGGACTTCACGATTGCCATATGCTCTGGAAACTTCCCAGCTCTCGATTTCCAAAGCCAGAGGCAGAGTCCTCATTGACACCCCGTGTTCTGTACTCTAGTGGCTGGGGAGGTGAAGTTAGGGCCTCAAAGGACTAAGTGGTAGGTGGAGTAGGGGACACACACACCCCAGCTCCTGAAACAAGGACTCCTGGACCCGAGAGAGATGCCTCAGTGGAGCTCCCTGCAGACAGACACGGGCTTTTTTTGTTGTTTTTTTTTTTTGTTGTTGTTGTTGTTTTTTCGAGACAGGGTTTCTCTGTGTAGTTTTGCTTCTTTCTTGGAACTCACTCTGTAGCCCAGGCTGGCCTCGAACTCACAGAGATCCACCTGACTGCCTCCCGAGTGCTGGGATTACAAGCATGCGCCGCCCCTGCCGCCGCCACCACCACCAGGCAAAGAAACTTTTTTTTTTTTTTTCTGGAGCTGAGGACCAAACCCAGGGCCTTGCACTTGCTAGGCAAGCGCTCTACCACTGAGCTAAATCCTCCAAACATGGGCATCTTCATACCAAATCCTAAAATACCGTTGAGAACCAGGCATGGCTGCAGTTGCCAGCTACCTGGAGATAGTAGTGTGGCCTGAGTCTGCTGGGGGTTCAAGACCAGATTGGGTGACATATCAAAATCTTATCTCCACAGCCACAGAAACAGGAAGGTTCTGGAAGATTCTGTGCAAGTCCCTCATACTTCAGATGTGAAGTAAAACCTCATTCAAGATCACAAGCTAAATGGCTGAGGAAGGACTCTAGATGAGTTAAGGATGCATGTACAATAGCCCTTCCCCCAGAGGAGACCAGTGCCCACACAGCCTTGCATACATGGGTCAGGATGGCTGTTCCACATGCTACCTAATATATGCATAAAACTCTGGTGAGCCCTCACACAGAGATTTGGTGTTTTATTTTAGACACGGCCTCACTGTCAGGGGTTCATTTTTGTTCTGAAGCAGCTTTGAAAGATCAGAGGAATTCCTGGACCTTGGGTCTGCATTCCTGAATGTAGCTGAGAGAGGCTAAGGAGGTACTTGCCGACCTGGGGTCAGTTCAGCCGGAAAGTAGGCACTGTCCTTGAGACTGGGGCTAAGTCTAGGCTAAGGATCAGTTTTGGTTAGACTACCCCTATTCAAAAAAGACCATCTTGTTGGGCATAGTGTCACACATGCCTTTGATCCCAGCACTCAACAGACAGATATCTCTGAGTTCAAGACCAGCTTGGTCTACATAGAGAGTTCCAGGACAACCAGAGCTACATAGTGCGACTCTTGTCTTGAAAAAACAAACAAACAAACAAACAAAAGAGCCATCTCTTTTCTTTTTCCTTTGTTCTTCCTAGACAGGGTGTTTCCATGTACTCCTGGCTGTTCTGGGACTCACTCTGTAGATCAGGCTGGCCTTGAACTCACAGAGATCTGTCTGTCTTTGCCTCCCAAGGGCTGGGATTAAAGGCATGTGCCATCATCTCTGGGCTGAAAAAGGCCATCTTTAGGAAGAAATATTTTTTTTATCAGAAGCTTCTGAATTATTCTTCTTTGGACTAGGGAGACCTTGTACCTCTCTGGAGGACTCCTTCCAAGTAACTAGTCCATACAGACACCTCCCTTGAAAGCTGCACCCCAGTCTCAAGGCTCCATAGTAGGCCCTAGATGGTGGCATGGACCTCGGACTGTGGACCAGACTGTCTCCTCCCTTTCTCTGTTTGTTTTCAAGGCTCTGACCTGAGGGCTGGCTAGTGAGGTAGGCAGAAGGGAGGAGCATGAGTTCGCATACACACACACACACTCACACACACACACACACACACACACTCACACACACACACACACACACACACCACATACTCCCTTTGTGCCCCCCAGGCTGGTCAATGATTGACCAACACTTCACAGGCCACTGGTTTCAGACCCTGGCTCAGTGACCCTGAGAGGTCACCTCCAGCATCCAGAGCCCCTCCCTGCCCCTTCGATGTTGGTGACCCCCCCCCCCCCCACACACACACAGAGCTTCTTTTCTGCTGCCCAGGGTCTTCTCAGGTGAATCTCAGGGCACCTTGCTTCTGGGCGGAGTACAGGCCCTCTGTCCTAAGGGCAGGCCTTCCCTGTCTGTCTTTAAAGCTCTCTCACTGGGCTTGTCTCACAAACTCTCAGCCTCCCCAGCCTCCCCCCTTTCTCTTTGTCCTCAGACATCTTTCCTTGGCTTCCCTGCCAGGCCTCGCTAAAGCGACAGTTGAGCAGAGAATCGGCATCGCCCACCCTGCCCCCCTTCCTCTCCGCTGGTCAAACATCCGAGAAGGTTTTTCCTTTCCCTCCGGCTCTCAATGCGCTCTTTCTCTTGGGGAGGCTCAGCCCTCTGGAGCCTCCTCCCCAGGGCGTGAGTTCTGACCCCAGCTCCTCCTCCTCCCTTCTCCCCCAACCCTGGCGTGCTCAGCACCCAGGCCCCGCCCTCCCTGCAGCCCACTAGGGCTGAGCATTGTCTGCAGTGCTGGGGTCTGGGATGCCCAGAACGTGGGCTTGCTTGCAGGAAGGACAGGGAGGGGAGTAGAGATTTTTTTTTACAGATGGAGGGACCTTGGTGGTAGACGAGGAGCCACTTCAGCTCCCCTACAGCAGTCTGGGGAGAGGGATGGTTCATGGGCCCCTTGCTTGAAGATAATATTGATGCCAGTGCTTCTGTGGCTCAGCTATGTGACCTTGGAAAAGTTGCTTTTACCTTTCAGAATCACTGGGTGCCTCATCTGCAAAATGAAGAATAAGGATACACTACCTGGGGTTTCAGGAACTCCCGGGAGGAGGAATGTGGCTGCAGAGTGATTCAGAGTGGGGGTCCAATGACTAAGGCCATCTTCAGCAGCTTTCTCAGCTGCGCTAACCGGAGAACACACACAGAGGGGCAGGCCTGGGCGAGGACACCTTTAGTCTGACCTTAATGATCTTAGCATGCCAGTGTACAGCCACCAGTAACTCTGAGATCCAGGGCAGTATATCATCTCCCAGAAGAGCTGAGGAACACATAAGTTAATCCTGGGCTGGAGGATGGTGCCAGGATAAGGGCTTGGTTTTGCTGAGGCTCAACTATCCCCATTTCCCTAAAATGTCCTGGACAAACTTCTTACTTTTTTTTTTTTTTTTTGACCCTTAATTTTCATAATCCTCAAATAAGGAAAAGTGTCTGTCTGTGTATTTCATTTTGTTATTAACATTTTTGGACTCAAACCACCCAATCCTCTTGCCTCGGCTTCCCAAGCATTGCAATTATAAGTATGAGCCACCCTATCTAGTTGAATATAGGGTGGGTATTTTAGGGCTGCCATGTCACATTATAGGTCAGTATTTCTTGAACATTCCGGACAGCGATCCAAGGATTAAACCATTTGACGTCATCATCTCATCTACATGTACAAACCACATGTGATTCTTACTGTATGTGATGTATGTGTGCATGCATCCTTTCTCCCTCTCCCCTCATCTCCAAGCCCCGGCCCCATTCATGCCAGGCGCATGCCATATCACCAAACCACAGGTCCTGCCGCTGTCTTGTTCTACTTCTTAAAGAAACAAAAACAGGCTGGCATCCCAGCACTCAGGAGGCAGAGGCAGGGGAGTCACTTCAGGTTTGAGGCCAGCTTCCTCTACATATTGAATTCCAGGCTGAGATCGGTCTCAGGCCAAACCAAGCCAAACCAAACCTTTGTCTCTGGCCTGCTGGTCTACTTTGGTAAGGAGGGTAAGTTTCAGGCCCTCGTTTACACTCATGTGCCTTGTTTTGACTAATAACTTCATACCCTTCCTCTTAGAGTACCTCAAATCGATCCCCACAAACATCGAATCTGCCCCAGAACTGCTAAATCTGGAACTGTGTATTGCGCAGTTATTATGTGTTATGCACCACACTGCTGAGTGCTTCTAGAATGTTTTCTCTTAGCCCTTAGCTCAGTATGCTAGATCTTACAGATTTGTAAACCAAGACCCAGAGATGGTTAGTCCCTTGCCCAAGGTCACACAGCTAATGTGTGATCCAATGAAGATCTGAACTCACGTAATCTCAGTCCCAGAGTCCCATGTTCCCGGCCCTAGTGTGGAAGTGCCTACCTGGAACTGTGTTCAGCGATGACACCAGGTTACCAGAGGCCACTGTCCTTCATTTCTCACTCCCAACAGGTGTGTTCTTGACTGGAACATTCCAACTAACATCACCAGATTTAGCAAGTAAAAAGTAATAGTATGTTCAATTTGAGATAAACAACAGGTAATTTGTTAGTGTAAACATGTCTCCTGCAGGGTGTTTCTCGAATTTCCAACAAAGGCATGCCTTTCTTTCCCCTTCCTAACTGTCACCAGGCCTCAGGTCTGGTGTCTAGGTACTTCAGGGGTAAACTGGCGGGTGAAAGGGACAGGGGCAGGGAGACACTGAATGAACTATGGGTGAACTCATAAAGAAACAGGGACGGCGCTGGAGAGACGGCTCAGCAGCAGTTCAGAGCACGAGCAGCTCTCGCAGAGGACTCAAGTTCCGTTCCCAGCACCAACAGGGCGGCACACAACTGCCTGGAACTCCAGCTTCCGGGGATTCCACGCCCTCTTCTGACCTCTGTGGACAACTGCACTTATATGATCCCCTGCGCCCCCGTCCCCCCCCCCGCCCCCGCAAACACACGCGAACATGCATAGTCTGAAATAAAAATAAGCCTTAAAAAAGAAAAAAATTAAAAAGAAAGCAGGGGAAGCTGTTCTCCCAAGGATGAGTGTGTCCCTCGATGTGACTGTCTCCTCCTAGTTCTGTGGAAACCTATCTGAGATCAGGCTGAAGATACCCAAAAGGATCGAATTGACATCCCAGAGCTTCCTGGAAGTCACCAGTTAGGCATAACACATCCTCTTCCCAGACTGTCGTTTTTTTACCTGAGGATGTGTCCGCAGACTCATTATTGGATATTAGGAGTGTGATGGAGTCAGATGCAAACGTCCCAGGAATGTTCACGGTAAAACCCGAGACTGCAAAGAGGGGTAAGCGGATGCTCTGCTTTTAGGAAATGGGTGAGAACTGCAGCAGTCTAGCCAGGCGTCGGGGCGCAGCGCGCGACGCACCCAGGCCTGCGCCCGCCCGGAGGGAGAAAGTGAAGCTGAGAGCAGCCACTCCCAGCCTTGCTGGAATGCAGTTGGAGGGGTGGGGGGGCGAGCCGGGAGCGCGCGGCTCCCAATCACGGGCGGCGGAGGAGGTGGAGGAGGAGGAGGGCTGCTCGAGGAAGTGCGGCGTGAAGTTGTGGAGCTGAGATTGCCCGCCGCTGGGGACCCAGAGCCCAGGAGCGCCCCTTCCCCGGCGGCCCCTTCCGGCGCCGCGCCTCTGCCTGCCCTCGCCGCGCCCCGCGCTCGCTGCCTGGTCCAGCCTGAGCCATGGGGCCGGAGCCGCAGTGAACACCATGGAGCTGGCGGCCTGGTGTCGCTGGGGGCTCCTCCTCGCCCTCCTGCCCCCCGGAGCCGCGGGCACCCAAGGTGGGTCTGGACTAGGGAGGGCGCGGGCCGCTGCGGCTGCGCCCACGGGCGGCTGGGACCCCGGGACTCCGTGAGCTCTACAAGCGGGCGGTCCGGGGCGATGGGGCGATCCCGGCTGCCGGCGGCGCGGCCCGGAGGGGATCAGAGCAGCTGGGGATGGGGCAGTCACTCGGAAGACCACACTGGAGGTCTGGACCGGCCTCCGATGGCCACACCGGAGCTTCCCGGGCTCAGGGAGGCTCCGGGAACTCCTCGGGAAAGTTCTCTGAAGCTGGCCAGAAAGTTTTCCTCCGGAGGGTGTGTGGGGCGCTGTGCGTGCGTGCGCGCGTTTCCCCCCTTCCGAGCCCCCTCACGCTTTCTCAAAGCTCTTCCAGTTGGCAGCCTCCGCCTCCGGACTGGACTGGGCAAGATGCCTTCGGGGTCCCCCTCTGCCCTGCCCCTCCCCCTCCCCACCCCCTCCGGCCCTTTTGGTTTAGTAAGTTACTCCAGCTTCCTGCGGGGTCGCGGTGGAGGGGGCGGTGGGGAAAGTAGCGGGTCCTGTTGAGCAGGGAGGACCGAGTGGTGGGTCCGCCGTTGAGTTGCTTCTCGATGGTGTCTGGGGTTTGGGCGCACGGGGGTAGGGGGTAGGCATTTGTTTTGAACAAGTTTTTCCTTTTCTTTTTCTCCCCCCACCCCATGCTGGAGATGGAACACCCCTTCCGCACCCGCATACCCCGATCTCGGGTGTTCTAGGCAAGAGCTCTACCACGGGGCTGCACTCCCCACGGTTTTGTTTTGAACAAATTTTCTTAGAGCTAGCTGAAGTACTGTGTGCTTTAGGACTCAGGGAAAGCTCGGATCTTGAAGGGTGGTCGTGTGTTTCCCGGCTTTCACTTAGTAACGTGGGAAGGGTTTCTGGGCATTTGAGGGGAAGGCATCGGAAAGAAGTAAGGTCAGCTCGGGGTAGACAGAGAGCTGGGCTGTTCTCTTGTCTCTGTCTTCGTATTGGGGGCTGGGCGGGTGAGCCGGCAGTCAGTGTGTATACTAACCCATATGTCCATTTCTACCATAAGCGTAAAAGCTGATACACGCTCGGTGTGGGTCTGCTGTGCCCGGCTCCGTGGGTGGTGGTTTACATGCATTCCTTCTTCAGCACTAAGAACAACTCCACAGTAGAAATACTAGTTGCCTTGTCCCAGGGTGAAAACATGGGCTGGGGAAATCATGGAACAAGTGGTGGACCCCAGGCAGTGTGCCCCCAGCCACATATTGGAAGTTGTAGTATGCATCCACCTGGAACAGTAGGGGGCCTGCTTCCTGAGTCAGTAGGCTGTAGGGAAGCCACAGAAAGCAGGTTCTGGAAGCAGTAGATGTTCCCCAGAGGCCAGAGAGCCTAGAGACCTGTGGGGTATCATCTGTGTGTCCCCCAGAGTCCCATCAGTACACTGCTATGCTTTCTGTGGGGTACCCCTGTATGTCTGAGGAGTTTATGATGGTTGTACGTTTGTGTGTTGGGCTTTGTGTTGCCAAACAGCAATCTCTCTGCTGACTTGGGGACACAAGATGAACTCTGCCCTCTCCAGGAACTCCCTCAAGGTACTAGGCTATAATCTGCTGTAAACAGTGGGAGATGCCCCTTGCCTTGCTGAGGATGAGGGTTCCTTTCAGTTTCTCAGGAGGGCGTCCTTCCTTTGGACTTTCTGTTGAGAAAAGTGAGGCCAGGCCCTTCACCTGAGTCTGGGAGTGGAGTTGGCCATGAGAGGCCTGGCGCTGTAGTGTGGGAACCTGAGGGGTCAGTTCTCCAGATGGGGTAGGAAGTACTGCTGAGTCTCAACCCTTCAGGTGCTGGGTGCAGAGGGACAAGACATTTTGTCTTGCCAGGAATGGTCAAAAAGACAGAGCACCATCCAGCTGCCCCTAGCTCCAGATTATACCCCAGAACTGGCGTAGGGCAGCTGTGTCGGGGAAGGAGATCTGAGAAGGCCCAGAGGGTCAAGGTGTGGCTGGGATCCCCAGGGTTCTAGGTTTTGTGATGTGCAGTGAACACATTCTTAACCTTGCAGGGCTCATTTGTATTTCAATTCTAGCCTCCCTCTTTTTGCTATAGGGGAGTAATAGATTTCTCTTGCAGAGGACATAGGTTCCATTGCCAGCACCCACATGGTAGCTCACAGCCTCATAACTCTAGTTGTAGGAGACCTGATGCCTAATTTTGACCTCCACAGGTACCAGGCATGTGTATAGTGTACACATAAGTGCACGCTAATACACATCAAATAAAACAAACCCTAACAAGAAAAAGAAAAAAATATATATTTAATTTCAAAGCCAAATGGAAAGACTTTCTCTTTTTTTTTCCTGATCTGTAATTACCCAGCTCCTGCTGTATGCCTCTCTCACCTTTTAAAAACTTCTGGTGTTTCCTACACAGCAGATTCTTTGTCGTAGATGGCTTTGTTCTCTCTCTGCACTGTCCTGTGAAGTGGGTGTACAGATGAAAAAAACAAACCTCAGAGAAATGAGGGGCATTAAGAGGTGATCAGAATTTTAGTCATCCGCCAGGAATGGGTTAGAAAAGCCTTGGGGCAGCCAGGCAGTCACCCAGGGAAGAAGTGCTAGGCTGTTTCTCAGTATGGCCTTCCCAGCCCCTAACCCATGCTGAAGAAGGTACCCCTGAGATGGGGGCGGAGATCCCTTCTTTCCTGTCCAGCCCATGCTAGCTTTTCTCTTGGGCCCTCAGCAGTGCCAGGGATGGAGGGCAGGAAAGTGCAGAGACCACTGGGACACACAGGCCCATGGGAATGTAGGCAGATAAAGTGGACACATGAAGTGGAAGCTGGGCTGGAAGGCAGAGGAGGGCCCAGGGAAGGTGTGCTTGTGTAAATGAATGGGCAGGAAGGACCCTTTTCCTGTCCCCAACCGTTTGAGAGTTCTTCTGGTCTCCTGGAGTGACAGTTCTGTTGTGTGCTAGGCCACCACCGGTCAGGCAGAGGCTATGCAGTGGATCTGTATTCTCAACAGTGATAGTGGGTGAATCGTTAAAACCCATGTTTGGGTTGCTGCGGGTCTGTTTACAAAGCTTGCTTATGTTTGCAGGCTGCTGCGTGTGTCTCTCTTCCTCTTCTTTAACTCTCAGGGCCCCCTGAAGGGAGTAAGAGTTGTTACCCCTTGTGGAGGTCTGTAAATATTCATTGAGGCCAACTAAGTCACAGTCACTGTTGGCTTTAGAGATTAGAGCTTGATTTAGCTTCTGCCCTGGAGGAGTCAGCATATATACGATCCCAGTGGCCCAGGAGTAGCTGAGCTAGGGTTCTGGACAAAAGAACCTGAGCCCAAGCTCTGCTCTGACACCAGCGTCATAGAGCAGGTGCATGTGGCAAGAGAGTCCAGGTGTCACTTGAGAGAGTGCTGGCCTCTGGCCTGGTTGGGGAGCTTTGGGGATGTAGGTAGTTTCCTGGCAGTGTTTATGAAGACCGAAGGAAGATAGCAGCTGGGGGCCCAGCATGCAGGAGGTCCTGGGTTCTGTCCTCAACACTGCCAATGAAGGAAGAAGGAAAGAACACAGCTGGGCCTGAGGACCATTGGGGTCCAGAACCCGGATGAGAAGTCCTAAGCTGGGACTAAACCGTGGTTACCAGTGTTTAGCAGGAGGGACCTGAAGGGACGTGGCCAGCTCTGAGCTGAGGGGTACTTATCATTTTCAGTTTGGAGGCTCTTGACTAGGAGCCATTCCCACACTCCTTCCTTCATTCATTCATTCAGTAGATACTTGTCCAGCACTCACTCTGAGCCCTGCCTGGCCTTATTCTGGGGTGGTCTTGCTTCATGCTGCTGTTATCTCCAAGAGTTGGAAGGTGGGACTTCGGAAGAGCACCTGTCTTGGAGGCAGAGAGCATCCCTGTGTAGAATTAGAGTCTTTTTGCCCCGCCCTGAAATTCATGGGACAGGATGGTTATGGGGACCGTGGTCAGAGCTGATGGGGTAAGCCTGGTAAAGAGGGGGGTGTGGGAGAGAGGCAGAGACTTGGAAAGGATCCAGAGGCTTTCCTGGCTGTACGTCAGCGTGGTGTGTGTGTGTGGGGGGGGGGTGGTCAGCTGGCAGCTCCCAGCTCCCCTGGAGGAGGTCTCAGGGTACCAATTTTCCCACCTGTCTGCAAACACTTTAAGACTCTTATTCAAACCGACCACAAATCAGATAAACAAACTGGCTAGTGGGGTGTGGCCGCCACTCTTTCTGACCTTCTGCCCGGCCCAGCCACCCTGCCCTGCCTGCGCCAGTGTGTTTATTGGTCACACTGGAGAACTAGTGTGTCTTTATGCTTTTGGGGGTGTGTGGCACTGTTATTTGTGTGTGTGCTGAGGTTTAATGGAGGGAACGGGGTCTGAGGCAGACCTGGACTCAGAGCCCACTTCTCTTGCTCTCTTGCTGTTTTGTGCTGTTGTTTTGGTTTGGTTTGTTTGTTTTTCTGGTGTTGTGGTGCTGGCATTGGCACTCGGTCTTGTGCGGGCCCTGCAATGATTTACCGCCGAACCTGTTTTATGATCTGGGAAGGATCAATTTCCTTCTGAGTAAAACAGGCAGTAGCTTCAGCCTTGGAAGTATACAGTCGGTACTCAGCTCAGTTACCATGGCGACTGCTATTGTTGTTTTCCTTTCGCTGGGCTGCCACAGGGGGTGGGCCCCTACTCCATCTCTGCCGTCCCTGTCCGCAGCTAGGCTGGACCTGGGATCTGGGCCTAGGGACAGCTGTGCATATCAGCAGCTGAGGCTGCGATACTGGGGGAGGTCCTGGCAGCAGCATGTTATTTTGGGCCTGGCTGACACCCCCTGCTCCTGTTTCTTTTGGGAGACTTGGGGGGGGGGGTGAGAAAGAAGAGGGAGGGTGGGGTGCAAGTGGGTGCGGTGTGGGGCGGGTAGGCCTGAGTGTCTCCCCTCCATTGAGTTCTATTTCTGTTTCTAATTCTTTCCCTCCTCCCTCCTTGCTTCCTTCCCTATCTGCCCAGAGGGGCGAGGAGAGACCTCTCTCAGTGTTACTGGAAGGTCATCAGCCTGGGGCCATTGAAGGCAGCCTGGGAGCTCAGGAACTTGCCCCCAAGCCCTCCCCAGATCCAGAGGCGGGAAGATAACTGGGAGCTGGCTTTAGGCTCCCTGTAGCTGGTACAGCAGGGCTCCTGAAGACTGATCTCAGAGCTGGTCTCTTGAATCTACACACAGTCACTGAAAGGTGGAGCCATAACTAATGGGGATTCTCAGCAGCTCAGGCACCCGTGGGCCTGTGTATGTGAGGGCAACACCTCTACCCGCCTTCCCCCCAACCTCCTGGGCAAGATGCACAGGTGATTCATCTTCTTGCCCGAGCAGAAAAACAAGTTCAACTGGACACTTTAATCTCTTTCTTGCTGGTAGCCTTGGTGCCAGCTGCTACCTGGAGCCCCCTAGCTGGGGGGGGGGGGCAGCTTCTCCTATTTGGGGACTATTTGGTCTCCAGAAAACCAGCCTGAGGGTCCCGTTGGCAAGGGGATGGTCGTGCATCTGGGGACCCCTTTGGCTGATAGTTGGCACCGGGCAGGGTCACAGAGCTGACGCAGTGCCCGGGTGGCAGGAGGTTCGTGGCATGGCTTCTGCCAGCTGCTTCTGGAGTCTTGCCCCAGGAGGTGGTAAGGGTAAGAGAGTCAGCGTAGGAACCTGCAGAGTGTGCCTCACCCTGGTCAGGATCTGCAGCCAAGTCCCCTAGCTGGTGTCCTAGGCTTTTCTTCTCCCTGTGACGGTGTTCCAGGGAGCCCTGCAATGTGACCAGGCCCCTGACTCCCCTTATGTCCAACAGTGACTCCAGTCAACCCTCCTTGGCCATGTTTTGGGTAGTACTGTGGGGCAGTTGTCCCGAGCGGGGAAGTTGACATGTGGGTGTTGGAATGGCAGGAGGAGAATGCCCTGGGAGACAGATGGGGGTACCCAGAGGGGTCTGATTCATCATCGCCTCTCTCTGGGGATTTTTCACCCTCAGTTCCGGGACAAAGGGAGGCTTTCTTCCCCTGCTGAAACCCTGTATGGGTGGTAAGCCCTAAAGGGCTGACACATTGGGACTCCTCTGGATGCTCAAGGTGGCCCAGCTACAAGGGGGCCTTCCCCCCAAACACGAGGGCATTCTTCGGCCCTAGACCCTGTGGATGCAGAGGCGTGGGAGGAAAGGCTGTCAGCCATGCATTCTCCCTGTCTGAGATGACATGGCTGCAGGGAGTGTGTAGAGGAGGTGACTAGATCGGAGAAGGTCTTGAGCTGCGTCCTGACCCGAATCCTCTCTTCCACCAGTGTGCACCGGCACAGACATGAAGTTGCGCTTCCCTGCCAGTCCCGAGACCCATCTGGACATGCTCCACCACCTTTACCAGGGCTGTCAAGTGGTTCAGGGTAACCTGGAGCTTACCTACCTGCCTGCCAATGCCAGCCTCTCCTTCCTGCAGGTGAGACCTGGTCCTGCTGAGCCCCCTGATTAGAGGTGTGTCAGGAAGGAGGTGCCTCTTCCTTCTATTGCCCTGGTTCCTCCAACAGGAATGCTATCTATCTATTTGATAACTATGTAAAACCCAGTTGACGCCCTCTGCAGTGACTGGTCCAACTGTCCCCATTACTATTCCTGCAGAGGTATAAATTCTAGGTGAACGTTGGTCTAGACCTTTAGCTTCTCGAGGCCTCAGTTTCTCTATTTATATATTAGACTGGCAGACATCCTAGCCAGTGAAGAATGCAAGAGAAAATGTCTGAGGGAAGGTTATACGTAGCAGGGATTGGAGTCCAGCCTCCTGGATTGTTTCTACAGGCCCTGGAGGGGGCTGCAAGGGACAGACACAGTCTGTTAAATCACAGACGCCATCTTATGCAGGTCCTACCTTTCAAAGATGAAGCTGAGATGTGCAGAGGGTGGGGCACCCCTGGCTTGCAACTGCCAGAGTGCTCCTGTACTCTGTCTTATCAGTCCTGATCAACCAGACCAGAATCTGGTGAGGCCAGGTGGGGAGTAGCCTAGGGCTCCATCTTGGGCATGAGGGGGCAGGATTGCTCAGTGGCCAGGGGCCTTGCAGGACGTAACCCCAACCCTGGGTTACCCTCAGGCCTTGTGAGGTGCAGGCGCTTCTCCAGCCCAGACACGCTTCACCCTCCATCCCTTACCCTTCCCGCCAGGACATCCAGGAAGTTCAGGGATACATGCTCATCGCTCATAACCAGGTGAGGCACGTCCCACTGCAGAGGCTGCGCATCGTGAGAGGGACCCAGCTCTTTGAGGACAAGTATGCTCTGGCTGTGCTAAACAACCGAGATCCTTTGGATAATGTCACCACCGCCCCAGGCAGAACCCCAGAAGGGCTGCGGGAGCTGCAACTTCGAAGTCTCACAGGTAGCTCTGCCACCATTGCGAGCTTCTCCTGGGTCTTGGCTGCTGACTAGGGCCATTCTGGCTCCTGAGGGGCTCGATGAGGGCTAGAAGTGTGGTTCCCTCTGGTTGCGTGCAGGCCAGCCGAGCCTCCCTCTCTCTGCGCCCCTGTGAAGATTAGAAAAAGAAGGCCGTGTGGTGGCTTAGTGGCAGAGCGCCTGGTTAGCATGTGCAAGGCCCCAGGTTTGATCCCCTCCTCTTCAGGAGGTTGCAGCTTGCATCAGATCCATGATTTAATCATTAGGGGTCAGGCTGTTTTTTTTTCCCCCTCCATCTTTACTGTGTCAAAGTCTGCAGTTTGACATGACCCGTGGAACTGCATGTGGCGGCTCTGACCTGACGGTGTCCCAACAAGGGTACCAGGTGCTTTGCATGCTGGGTCCCATTTCCATCATGCTACAATCCTGTAAGTCCTGCTACTAATCCGTCAAGTGTTTCTGTTTTTAAAGTTTTTTAAAATTTATTTCTATTTTACGTGCATTGGTGTTTTGCCATGGGTGTCGGGTCCCCTGGAACTGGAGTTACAGACAGTTGTGAGCTGTCATGTGGGTGCTGGGAATTGAACCTGGGTCCTCTGGAAGAGCAGTCAGTGCTCTGAACCACTGAGCCATCTCTCCAGCCCCGTTTCTTTGTTTTTGTTGTCTTGATTTTGGTTTTCTGGTCTTGTTGTTCTGATACGCGATCTCACTACGTCACCCACCCAGGCTGAACTTGATCCCGGAAGCAGTCCTCCTGCCTCAGCTCCCCTAGTGCTGGGATCATAGGCATGCTACCACCAGCCTTCCTCAGTGTTATTCTCACTCTGCAGATGAGATCGAGGCAGGCATGCAAAGGATCAGGGACTTGTCAAGGTTACACAGCCAGCCTGTGGTAACGTGGGGTTTCAGACTGTAGGGACTTTTTCGTTGTTCTGGTGCATGCTGAGCGTTTGCTCTGCCACTGAGCTATACCCCTGCCTCGGAGCCTCTCTGTTTACCCTCACACAGTATGCACAGGGTGAGGCAAAAGGCAGACGGGGAACTTCCTGTCCATGTGAACATCCCTCACTCTGCCGACCCGACCCGGTCCCCTCTTCCTAGTTGTGGGTTACTCCTGTGTGTGGCTGCTCACTGGGGAAGATCGGAGGCCCCAGAGAGGCCTGGAGGGAGCTCACTATGTTGCCTTCCCCACAGAGATCCTGAAGGGAGGCGTTTTGATCCAAGGGAACCCTCAGCTCTGCTACCAGGACACAGTTTTGTGGAAGGATGTCTTCCGCAAGAGCAATCACCTGGCTCCTGTGGATGTAGACGCCAGCCGCTCCCGGGACTGTAAGCCATGTGCAGTTGACAGTCCGCCTGACCCAGACTGCTAACATACAGCCCATCGCAGCTACCCTCCCTACCCACTCCCCTTTCCTGTCCCAATGCTCTGTCCCTGCCTGGAGGCACGACCTCCACCTGTTCAGGACCCTTTCCCTTGTGGGTCCCCCACTTACTGTGCATCTGCCCTTAGGCTCAGCTGACATGTTCCTGTTACCAGTATGGCACTCACTGTCTCCATCTCTCACCGGCTCCTCTCACCTCCTCCCTCCCTCCCTCCCTTACTTTTCCTTTGCTTCCTTCCTTAGGCCCACCCTGCGCCCCAGCCTGTAAAGACAGTCACTGCTGGGGTGAGAGCCCTGAGGACTGTCAGATCTGTGAGTCTGAGGGAGACCTGGTGTCTGGAGGTGGGGCTGGGGCAGGTGGATGGCTGGGAGTGGTGGTGGGGGGGTCTTATTTGGGAAGATGTCTCCCAGAAAGTAATGCTGTGCTCTTGAGGGTCTGGTGTCCAGACCCCACTGGACTCTCCTCCTGTCCTTTCATCCACAGTGACTGGCACCATCTGCACCAGTGGCTGTGCCCGATGCAAGGGCCAGCTGCCCACTGACTGCTGCCATGAGCAGTGTGCTGCAGGCTGCACGGGCCCCAAGCATTCTGACTGCCTGGTATGTGCCGCTCGCTCCTGGGCCCCTTGGGCCAACCCTCCAGGAAGCAAGGGGTGGGCATCTTTCCCGGCACTGCCCTGCTGCCATTGGCATACCAGGTTGCAACATCCCAGTGACCACCAGCGGCCTGTCTCTGCCAGGCCTGCCTTCACTTCAACCATAGTGGCATCTGTGAGCTGCACTGCCCAGCCCTCGTCACCTACAACACAGACACCTTCGAGTCCATGCCCAACCCTGAGGGTCGTTACACCTTCGGTGCCAGCTGTGTGACCACCTGCCCCTGTGAGTACTGGGTAGAGGAGCATCGTTATAATGCCTTGGCTAGGGAAGATGGCTTTCAGAAATGGGAGCGTGTTGTGAGTGTCATGTGCCCATTGGAGGGCATCTCGAGGCCAGCTGCCTCGTTGTTTTTCTTAAAAAATATTTTATTTGCTTTTGTTTTATGTGTGTGAGTGTTTTGCCTGCGTGTATGTCTATGCTCCATGTGCATGCCATGCCCATGGAGGCCTGAAGAAGGAATCAGATCCCTGGATCTGGTGGTCGTGAGCCACCATGTGGGCGCTAAGAACTGAACCTGGGTCCTCTGCAAGAGCAGCCAGTTTCTTAACTGCTGAGCCATCTCTCCAGGCCTTGCCTTTGCTTTTTTGTTTTGTTTTGTTCTAGACAGGTTCTATCTATGTAGTCCTGGCTGTCCTAGAACTTGCTGTGTAAACCAGGCTGGCCTTGAACTCAGAGAAAGCCTCCCGTCTCTGCCTCCCAAGTGCTGGGATTAAAGGTGTGCCCCACCACGCCTGGCTCCCACCCCTACCCCCTTAAAATCAGGATCTCATGTAGCTCAGGCTGGCCTTACCTGGCCAAGAATGACACTAAGTTTCTGATCCTCCGCCTTGCCCCTGCCAGGTGCTGGGATGACAAGTGTGTGCCACCACTCCTGGGTTTTCGCCTCATTCTCTTTAACAGCCACGTAGCAGGTGGCAGCAGAAGAGCCCAGACGTGGGAGCTGAAGTGCAGGATTTGAAACCTGCCCCCTATCATTTAATAATCTTAACTGCTTTTCCCTTGCTATGCCTCAGTTTCCCCACCAGTATAATAGGGGCAGTAATAGTCCATCCTAATACTTATATAATGTCTGAAAGAATTAATATTTTTGACTCGTTAAGAACAATGCCCAGTCTGTACTACATACTCTTTTAAATGCGTGTCTTATTCTACAGTCTGTGTAGAGGAGGGCTTTGTGTGACAGTGACCCTAAGCGCTGATGGATACTTAGGGACTGGGCTTGGGCCTGGGGACCCTCTTTCCTTCCTCTCATGGGAGGTGGAGCGTGCCTTTAGGTGCTGGTCAGGGTGAGAGGACAAGATGGGGAGCCAGATTGTTGGGTTCAAGTCCTGGTTCCTAGGTGGACACGGCGGCGGCACAAGCCTGTCACCCTGACGCTCGGAAGGTAGAGGTGGTGGGATCAGGAGTCCAAGTCATCCTCAGCCAGTTTGAGGCCAGTTTGGGTTACATGTGACCACGCCTTTAAAAAAAAATTTCTGGCATTGTTACTTAGTAGCACAATGACGGGAATGATTTGCATAACTCCACGCTTTGATTTTCCTTTTTGCAAAATGCAAACAAGAATGCTGTTCGAATAGGAGGATGTAAGGGCTAAATGACTGCCCTGAGTCAGCCTCACAGAGGAACTCCAGGACTGGTGGTACTCCTCTTCGACCTGGGCACGGTGGCCTTGCTCAGGGTGGGCTCGGGCGGCTAGGGGACATAGATTTGCTTTCCCAATCTGTGCAGACAACTACCTTTCTACGGAAGTGGGCTCCTGCACTCTGGTCTGTCCCCTGAATAACCAAGAGGTAACGGCTGAGGATGGAACACAACGGTGTGAGAAATGCAGCAAGCCCTGTGCCCGAGGTACCCACCCCATGCCAAGACCAGCTGTCGTCCCTGACTGCCCGTCCAGCCTGGCCCACCCTGCTCTTGCTCAGACCCCCAGGGCTCCACTGCCAGCCCAGCCTGGCGCACCCCGCTCTTGCTCAGACTCCCGGGGCTCCACCGCTTCTCTCTCACTGTCTCTGCCTATCCTGCCCCTCTCCAAGTCAGTCTCCTGAGTGTGTCTTGCCAGTGTAGGGAAGAGACTCGTCACTTGAGGAGGGGATAGCTGACAGGTCTCCGGTATGCCGTGAGGTGCTGAGATGGCTCCTTTTATTGCCCTTTCCTCCAGTGTGCTATGGTCTGGGCATGGAGCACCTGCGAGGGGCAAGGGCCATCACCAGTGCCAATATCCAGGAGTTTGCTGGCTGCAAGAAGATCTTTGGGAGCCTGGCATTTTTGCCAGAGAGCTTTGATGGGTAAGGGTCCACGGTGGCCTGAGGTGGTGTTAGGAAAGACTTGGTCCTGAAGACCCAGGTGTAGCAGCAGTGTCTCTGAGGAATCCCCAGGTGGGAGGCCAGAGGGAGCCGGGGACATGGAGTTGAAAGTTGCTTTTATAAATAGCTTTAGACATGGACGTGTGTGGTGATCAAACCATCCAGGTGAAGTCCAATCTCCCATCCCAGAGGGAAAATTGTTCAAAGTTCTGTGTGATCCTTCAGGCCTTCTGTATGTTGGTGGACACAGAGAGAGTGTCAGCTGGGGGCTGGTTTATTGAAACTGCATGTACCCTTGTTTTGGGGAGTTGCTCCTGACAGTTTTTTGTTGAGCTGCCTCATTCTTTTATTTTTATTTTATATGCATTGGTGTTTTGCCTGCAGGCTTATCATCTGTGTAAGGGTATCAGATCCCCAGAACTGGAGTTATAGACAGGTGTGAGCTGCCATGTGGGTGCTGGGAATTGAACCTAGGTCCTCCAGAAGAGCAGTCAGTGCTTTTAAATGTTGAGCCATCTCTTCAGCACCCAAGCTGCCTCATTTTTTTTTTTTTTTTTTTTTTTTTTTTTAGCTGAGGATCGAACTCAGGGCCTTGCGCTTGGTAGGCAAGCACTCTACCACTGAGCTAAATTCCCAACCCCCTGCCTCATTCTTATAACAGCTACAGAACAGGAGGCAGCCAAGACAGGCAACAGAGTCCAGACTGGGGTTTGAAACCTACTCATCCCCCATCACCCCGTGTGTGTGTGTGTGTGTGTGTGTGTGTGTGTGTGTGTGTGTGTGTGTGTGTATCTGTTTGTCTGAAGGGCAGCCTCAAGTGTGGCTCTTTAGGAGCCATTTACCTTGTTTTTCAAAATAGGTCCCCTTACTGGCCCTGAGCTCACCAAGCTCCAGGCTAGGCTGACTGGCCAGGGTGTCCCAAGCATTGTCTTTACCTCCTAGTGTTGGAGTTGCAAGCTCACCATCACACATGGACTTTTTTTATGTGGGTTCTGGGTGTTGAACTCAGGTCCTAACACTTTTATGGCAGTGTCCTACTGATTGGCTTCATTGCCTTCTCCTTTCTATGCCTCAGTTCCCTCGTGTGTAAAATGAGGACCATTGTAACTCTACCCTCGAGGTGGTTATAAAGTCTGGAAGAGTTCATAATTGGGACACTCTTAGAACAGGGCTTTACAGATACTAAGTGCTCTCTGTCGTTTGTATTTTAGAGCCTGTGGAGGGGCAGGGCTTAGTGTACGGCAGTACCCCTGTTCACTAATGACTACTTGGGTCATTTTCAGATTTCTCTCCTACAAACAGTTCAGCTTGTTTATGCCTCTGGCAGCTGAAGTCAGTGTCTCTGTCAGTCGGTCATACTTCTGCAAATGAGACTCTAGATCAAAGGGCACAAATGTTGCTCTGCCAGACTTGGACCCTAGGCTGTGAGTCTCAGGATGGAAGCAGCCTTGCTTGATGGCCTCAGTGAGTGTAGAGAGTGGTGTGTTGAGGCCTTCTGGGGCTCTTGACCTCCTGCTCTGCTGATTGCTCTCCGATCCTTCCAGGAACCCTGCCTCCGGCATTGCCCCCCTGAAGCCTGAGCAGCTTCAAGTGTTTGAAACCCTGGAGGAGATCACAGGTGGGCTCTGTCTTTCTGTGTCCTGTTCCGGGGGTGGGGGGGGGGGTGAGGGCAGGAGTGGGGGCGGGCAGGAATGCTGGACCTTCCTGCATACCCAGTCCCCTCCTCTGCCTGCAGGTTATCTGTACATTTCAGCATGGCCAGAGAGCCTCCATGACCTCAGTGTCTTCCAGAACCTTCGAGTCATTCGGGGACGAATTCTCCAGGAGTAAGTGTGAGGGGAGGGAGCCTAAGGCATGAGTGCCCTGCTCCCCAGTGACACCAGCAGGGGCTTTTACATGAGTTTGTTTAGTGTTCTGAGGCAGGAGGAGGGGGGAAAGTGGCCCTTTGCTGGCCGGGGCTGGGCCTAGAGTAAGTATCTTCTTGCAACTGGAAACCCCATTTCTGCAGTGGTGCCTACTCACTGACGCTGCAAGGCCTGGGAATCCGCTGGCTGGGGCTGCGCTCTCTGCGGGAGCTGGGCAGCGGCCTGGCACTCATTCACCGCAACACCCAACTCTGCTTCGTACACACTGTACCTTGGGACCAGCTCTTCCGGAACCCCCACCAGGCCCTGCTCCACAGTGGGAACCGGCCAGAGGAGGAATGTGGTAAGACAGGAAGCCTAGCACCCCGCGGGCCAGTACACAGAAGAATCCGTGGCCTCTGGCCCTGCAAACCTCCTGTGTTAGCCCTTTGTTGGCGTTTTGAGATAGGATCTCGCTCTGTAGACCAGGCTGGCCTCGAACTCACAGAGATCTGCCTGCCTCTGCCTCCCGAGTGCTGGGACTAAAGACATGAGCCACTGTGCCCGCTAGCGCCCTGTTCCAGC
Source organism: Onychomys torridus (assembly GCF_903995425.1). Lineage (NCBI taxonomy): Eukaryota > Metazoa > Chordata > Mammalia > Rodentia > Cricetidae > Onychomys > Onychomys torridus. The sequence goes on from NC_050450.1 coordinate 86,587,002, forward strand.
TGTGTCCTTCCATGCTGCCCAAATACCCATCCCTTCCCGGTTTCATGAACCACAGACTTCTTCCTCTCCCCGAATGTCCTAGCATCCATCCTACCCCTTCAGCCCAGAGCCATGCTCCTAGCCTTTCGGCTTAGACCTGAGCCTCTCCTAACACCTCTGTCTGATGCGTTTCTTCTCACTGCAGGTCTCCAGGGCTTGGCCTGCTATTCACTGTGTGCCCATGGGCACTGCTGGGGGCCGGGCCCCACTCAGTGTGTCAACTGCAGCCAGTTCCTTAGGGGCCAGGAGTGTGTGGAGGAGTGCCGAGTTCGGAAGGGGTATGTGTGGCAGAGGAGTGGGTGGCTTGAGGGGTACACGGGGCACCTCCCAGACCCCTTACTATGCCCACCTCTCCCGCAGGCTCCCTAGGGAGTATGTGAGTGGCAAGCACTGTCTGCCATGCCACCCCGAGTGTCAGCCTCAAAACAGCACAGATACCTGCTTTGGATCGGTGAGGGACTGGGGGGGAGGGTCCGGGGGAGGGTCCAGGGGAAGGGCAAGCAGAAGGGTACCGAGGGACTGGCAGGTTGCTGCAAGGTAGACTATTCCCAGAGAAGGCTCAGCTTAGACCAGGACAGCAGGAGGTGGGAAGTCGGGGAGGCTGGGATGGGGGGCCTACCCACATTGTGCTGTGGATGGACCCCGAGCTGCTACCCCTTCCTGCTGGTGACACTGGAGCCCAGCAAACAGTCCCAAGAAGGCCGTGGCTGTGCTGAGGGCCCCATCCGGGCCCAGTTTCCAACCTCAGTTTTCACTTCCATAACAGGAGGATGTTGTAAGAGTGCCTACCTGGTTGGGGTGTGGTGAGAATGAAATTAAATAGGATTTGGCACTGTGCCCAAGCACGGAGAAAACTTTGTACATAATAGTTGTTACTCGTCACGCCTTAGAGAACGCACGTCCGTCTCTGGGTGCCTCTGTTTCCTTGTAAGGAGCAGGGATGTTTACCTCAGTGACGGGGAGGCAGTGTGGCTCATAGGTCAGGGACACAGGGGACCTGACCCTTCTGCTATAGGGATGGCTGTCCTAACTCCCCACGAACCCTTCCTCTCTGTGCAGGAGGCTGATCAGTGTATGGCCTGTGCCCACTACAAGGACTCACCCTTCTGTGTGGCTCGCTGCCCCAGTGGTGCAAAACCAGACCTCTCCTACATGCCCATCTGGAAGTACCCGGATGAGGAGGGCATATGCCAGCCGTGTCCCATCAACTGCACCCACTCGTGAGTTGAGGGAGTTTTTCCTGTAGAAAGGAGGGCTTTCGTGATAGGAGCTTCCCTGGAGCTCTTATTTTGAAACGAGGATAAGTCCACCGTCATTCATATTGAGGTGTAAATTTTATTTATTTATTTATTTTGGTTTTTTGAGACGAGGTTTCTCTCAAGTCTTGGCTCTCCTGGCACTCGCTTTGTAGACCAGGCTGGCCTTGAACTTACAGAGATCCACCTCCCCTCTACCTCCCAAGTTCTGGGATTAAAGATGTGTGCCACCACTGCCTGGCTAAGATGTAATTTTTATATTTCTTTTCTAATTACAAAAATAACCCGTTAGGGCCTGGAAAGGTGGTTCGGAGGTTGAGAGACTTGCTACACTTTCAGAGGGTTGGACTTGGTTTCTAGCACCCGAATCAGGAGACTCACGTTGCCTGTTAACTAGCTTCAGGAGATCTGGTACCCTTCTCTGGCCTCTACGGGTACCCCTCCCCAGCATACACCCCCCCCCACATACATGCACACACACACACACACACACACACCCATATACCCACACATACATACGTCCCCCCGACACACACACACTCAGACACATGAATAAAATAAAAAAATGACACATTTTAGGGGCTGGAGAGGGGGTTCGGAGGCTGAGAGGATTTGCTGCACTTTCAGAGGACAGGAGTTTGGTCCACAAGAAGACTAGTGAGTTCTGTTAACTCTAGCCTTAGGAGCTCTCCAGCTCTTTTTCTGGCCTCTGCAGGTGCACACATATACTCAAACACACACAGCTATAGAAAATTAAAAGTAACACATCAGGGGTTGGCAAGATGGATCAATGGGCAGAAGCACTTGCTCAAAAGCCTGATGATTTCAGTTGAATCACCAGGGGAAACAGTCCAAGTTATTCACAGCAGAATTTCCAGCAGCATTCTTTCATATCTCACACGGTAGTTTACAATTTTAATGTGTTATTGTAAACATTTATTCTACTTACGTGTGCGCGCGCGCGCGCATGCGTGTGCATGACAGGCATGTGGAAGTCAGAGACAGCCTCTGGGAGTTGGTTCTCTCCTCTGCCACGTGGGTCCCAGGGATTGAACACAATCATCAGGCTTGGTTGTAAATACTCTCTTCCTTCCCTGCTGAGCCATCTTGCCAACCCCCACCCTGTGACCCTCTCTTCATCTTTCCTTAAAACTACGTTATTTATCGGTATGGGTGTGTTTTAGTTAGGGTTTCTACTGCTGTGATAAACACCATGGTCAAAAGTAACTTGGGGAGAAAAGTTTATTTAACTTACACATCCACATCACAGTCCATCATCCATGGAAGTCAGGGCAGGAACTCCAGACAGGAATCTGGAGGCAGGAACTGATGCAGAGGACGTGGAGGGTGCTGCTTTCTGGCTTGTTCCCCATGGCTTGCTCAGCCTGTCTTCTTACAGCACACTGGACCACCAGCCTGAAAGACTGCCCACGGTGAGCTGTGCCCGCCCTTATCAACCATCAGTCTATAGCACGCACCACAGGCTTGCCCACAGGCCAGTCTGGTGGGACCATTTTTCAGTTGTTCCCTCTTCCCAAATGACTATAGCTTACATCAAGTTGCTGTAAAAAGCCAGTGCAGGGTTTTTTTTTTTTGGTCTGTTTTTAGCTATGCACACTATGTGTGCACCTGGTGCCCATGGACGCCAGAAGAGGCAGTCAGATCCCTTGGAACTTGAGTTACAGAGTCTTGCGAGGCACCATGTGGGTGTTGGAAATCAAATCCAGGTCCTGGAAGATCATCGCTCCTGCCCTCATTTATTTATTTATTTTGTTGGTTTTTATTCATTCATTCATTCATTCATTCATTCATTCATTTATGTTTTTGTTTTGTTTTGTTTTCAAGACAAGGTTTCTCTGTTGTAGCCCTGGCTGGCCTCGAACTCACAGAGATCTGCCTGCGACTGCCTCTCAAATGCTGAGATTAAAGGCGTGTGCTGCTGCCATCACCTGACCTGCCCTCATTTTTTTTAAAAGATTGATTAATTGATTGATTGATTGATTGATTGATTTTGTATACAAAAGAAGGCACCAGATCTTATTACAGTTGGCTGTGAGCCACCATGTGGTTGCTGGGAATTGAACTCAGGACCTCTGGAAGAGCAGCCAGTGCTCTTAACCTCTGAGCCATCTCTCCAGGCCCCCCTGCTCTCATTTTTTAAAAAACTTTTTTTTTTTTTTCTTCGAGACAGGGTTTCTCTCTGTAGCTTTGGAACCTGTCCTGGAACTCACTCTGTAGCACAGGCTGGCCTCGAATTCACAGAGATCCGCCTGCCTCTGCCTCCCGAGTGCTGGGATTACAGGTGTGCGCCACCACCGCCCGGCTAAAAAACTTTTTAAAATTATTTATTTATTTTTATTTCATATGCATTGTTGTTTTGCCTGCACGTATGTCTGTGTGAGGGCATCGGATCCCCTGGAACTAGAATTATAGACAGTTATGGGTGCTGGGAATTGAACCTGGTTCCTCTGGAAGAGCGGCCAGTGCTCTCAACCGCTGAGCCATCTCTCCAGCCCTCTGCCCCCCTATCTTGATGTAATACAGCTCTTCTCTACATATTCTGTGCTTTGCCTCTCACCCACTTTCTGCATCCTTTTTTATAAGCACATTTCGGTCTGCCCTCTACAAACTTCTCAGTTCATGGCCTGTCACTCTGCACCAGCCCTATTTGAGGGATATTGCTCTTGCTTGCCCCCCCCCCCTTTTTAAACAGTTCATTACCATTCAGCTCCACATACAAAGGGGCATCTGTGTGCGTGCCTTCTTGTGACCTGATGTTGGCATGGCAGTGCCAATTGTTGGGGCACAACTGTTGATATTTTATTGCTTGGTTGGTGGAGATAGATGCCAGGACCTTGTAGACCCTCTCTCACTAAGCTACGGCCCAGCCCCATGGTGTTTAGTATTCTTGCCAAACTCTCCTCTCTTGTGCCGTATACCCTGGGCCTCTTTCATGGAGAGAGTAGCTGATTTTTCAGCCTTGGTAGTGGCCCCCTTCCTGCCCAGCACAGGAAGTTACAAGAATGTAGGGGAGGTGGGCTCCCACACTGAAGAAAGAATCTCCTTGTGGGCTGGTGCACAGCAAATTGGTGACCTGGAGTCCAGTTTCTGCTTGTCACAATGGCGATAATAATCCTGCCACACCTGCCCCAAGAGGCTGTGCCCAAGGTTGATGGTGACACTCTCTTCTACAGCTGTGTCGACCTGGATGAACGAGGCTGCCCAGCAGAGCAGAGAGCCAGGTATGCCTGAGCCCCAGAGGTTCCCTGTTTGTTGTCCCTGACTCCTTCATTGGCCCTGGGTGATAGGTAATCCAGAGAGGGATTTCCCAACATGCCACACATGCCTCCCTCCTCAGCTTATTCTTCCTCTGTTGACTTGTGTTTCAACAAATGGATGAGGACCTGCTCAGGATGCTGTGGGGTAAGGGATGCTGGGAATGTGGTCAGTGTACCAAGAGCCTCCCTGGGGATGTTTTCTAGGACACAGGCCAGGTTCAAGCTCTTAGAACTGGAGATAAACTAAGCAGAGTAATGTAGCAGCATGCAGAGCCTCTGAGTGTTTGAGCTGGGCAGCTGGAGGCTTCCAGGAGGGGGCGCTGTGCATCCTTTGCACTTAGGTAGAGGATCAGGCAAGTCTAGAGTGGCTAAGAGATCTACCTCGTGTGTGTGTGTGTGTGTGTGTGTGTGTGTGTGTGTGTGTGTGTGTGTGATGAACCATAAAGCGCAGAGGAGGCCAGAGTGTGTGTGTGTGTGTGTGTGTGTGTGTGTGTGTGTGTGTGTGTGTGTCATGAACCATAAAGCGCAGAGGGGTGTAAGTTGAGGCAGTGAAGGCCAGATCTGGAGGGTAGAGTTCTTGACCACTGGGCCATGGATTGTCAGAGCGGCGCGTTGGAAAGGAGAAAATCAAGCCGGGGTGTGCTCCAAAGAGCTGCTGTTGTCTCCGAAGCAAACATTCACGATGTCTGCTTGTGCAGGCCTTGTGCAGAGCGAGATGCGGTAGAAGGGAGCAAGGATGACAAGAATGTTTTCTGACGAGGCCTGGGGGCACACACCTCAAACCCCAGCACTTGGAAGACTGAGGCACATGCACATAAGTGCAAAGCCAGCCTGGACTACACAGTCACAAAAATAAGTGAATCAGCAAACAAAATGGTCTGATGACTATCGAGGGTCCCTGTGTGCCCCAAGATGAGCTGAATCATAAAAAAATGATATCATGGAGGAATAGGGGTCCTGGTAATGGGTATCCTAGGTACAACAGCTGCAAAGCATGGGAAACCATGGCTCCTTGGAGCAAGCTTTGACTAGTACCTGAGAACCTTGGGTGCACATTCCTGGACTCCATTTCAAATGTGGCAGAATCCCTGGGGTGGGCACAGTGCGGATTAACAAGGTCCCTGCTGGATGAAGTCTCCCAGGAAGTTTTTGTTGTTGTTGTTGTTTTTCTCTGTGTAGCCCTGGCTGTCCTGGAACTCACTCTGTAGCCCAGGCTGGCCTTGAACACACAGAGATCCGCCTGCCTCTGACTCCCGAGTGCTGGGATTAAAGGCGTGCGCCACCTTGCCCAACTTCCCATGATGTTTTTGAGCCAAGGCACATTTCTGTCCCTTCATAGGGTCTCTCCAAATGTCCTCCCTAGACTGGTCCTAATCTCTGATTCCGGGCTCTGTTTTCAGCCCGGCGACATCTATCATCGCCACTGTGGTGGGTGTCCTGTTGTTCCTGGTCATAGGGGTGGTCGTCGGGATCCTAATCAAGAGGAGGCGGCAGAAGATCCGGAAGTACACAATGCGGAGGCTGCTGCAGGAAACTGAGGTGAGGTGGGGTGAGGGTCTCCTGGCCCCCGCCCCCACTCCATCTGCAGCTTGCTTGGCACTCACCCTGCCACCCTCTCACTCCAGCTAGTGGAGCCACTGACACCTAGTGGAGCCATGCCCAACCAGGCTCAGATGCGCATCCTAAAAGAGACCGAACTAAGGAAGGTGAAGGTGCTTGGATCAGGAGCTTTCGGCACCGTCTACAAGGTCAGGAGGGGCCAGGTTCTGGCATGGTTGGATCTGGAGGCGGGGCTGCGTCTGGAGGGGCATGGTCAAGAGAGAGGAATGGGCCGAGCTGGAGGGTGGGGAAGGCTCCTCCTCCATGGCTTCTTGGGGACCGGCTGGATCTGGACCACAGGCCTGATTCAAGTCCTTTTCTTTCTGCTCAGGGCATCTGGATCCCAGATGGGGAGAACGTGAAAATCCCAGTGGCCATCAAGGTGTTGAGGGAGAACACATCCCCAAAAGCTAACAAAGAAATCCTAGATGTAAGCCCCTTCACCCTCTCCCTTGGGACTTGTGAGAAGCCCCCTAGCTGCAGATCTGGGCCGCTTTCTCTTCTTTAGGGTTTGAGATGGAGCCTGTAAACCTTGACTCCTAATCTTCCCGGTCTGCAGGCCCTACAGGGATGGGGGAGGGTCTCCAGAAGGGGAGAATGGTGGGTGGGAGTAGATGGTTTCCTGTCTCCCTCAGTGTACCCTTGCCTACAGGAAGCGTATGTGATGGCGGGTGTGGGTTCTCCATATGTGTCCCGCCTCCTGGGCATCTGCCTGACCTCCACCGTGCAGCTGGTGACGCAGCTTATGCCCTATGGCTGCCTTCTGGACCACGTCCGAGAACACCGAGGTCGCCTGGGCTCCCAGGACCTGCTCAACTGGTGTGTTCAGATTGCCAAGGTATGTGCTTGGGGGCTTCTGACTCTGCAGGTCCTTTGGGTGCAAATCCCTGTCTTCATTTGGAGCCAGGATGGGATGGGCAAGCCCAGTAAAGTGAGATCCAGACTCAGGTTCCACACTGAGGTCCATTTTCCAGGGGATGAACTACCTGGAGGAAGTACGGCTTGTGCACAGGGACCTGGCTGCCCGGAATGTGCTGGTCAAGAGTCCCAACCATGTCAAGATTACAGACTTCGGGCTGGCTCGGCTGCTGGACATTGATGAGACAGAGTACCATGCAGATGGGGGCAAGGTTGGAGGAAGGATGGGTGGGGTGGGGTGGGGTGGTATCTGACCATTGGGAGAACTTTGAGAAGGGTCACCTCTCTACTACATCCATTCAGGACTTTTTGCTCTGCATTCCCAGGTACCCATCAAGTGGATGGCATTGGAATCCATTCTTAAACGGCGGTTCACCCATCAGAGTGACGTGTGGAGCTATGGTGTGTGGAGGTGGTGATAGGGAGGGCTGGATGGTAGCAATGGCCGGGTGGGATACAGGTAGAAGGAGGAGGGTGGGGATGGAGGAGAGGAGGAGGACTCCACCCTGTGGGGGTCTGTGCCACCTGGGGTGTGAGGAGACCCAGTAGATCCTACCTTTTGGCACAACCTCTCCCTTTGTACACCTAAGCTTCCGGTTTCCCCCACTCCTGATGCTTGTCTGTCCTAGGTGTGACTGTGTGGGAGCTGATGACTTTTGGGGCCAAACCTTATGATGGGATCCCAGCCCGGGAGATCCCTGACTTGCTGGAGAAAGGAGAGCGCTTGCCTCAGCCTCCAATCTGCACTATCGATGTCTACATGATTATGGTCAAATGTGCGTGCTGGGCGGGGCTGAACCTCAGGTGTGGAGGAAGGGTGGTCTGACCTATGCATGGGTACTTATATAAGAGTGAGATGTGAATGGGCTCAGGTGTCCTTGAAGGAGCCTCAGAAGGTGCTTCGTCCCAGTCACAGAAGGTCTAGCTGCTCAAGAGGACAGCTGTTGAGAGGACAGCTGTTGTTGAGAGGAGAGATGCCCGTTTATAGGGGGAAAATAGAGGAATGCTCCAGGGTTCTGGCTCAAGATCCCAGAATCCACCTGTGCTTTTCCACCATGTGAGGACTTTGGGCTGGGCCAGGGTTGCCTAGGCCAGACTCACAGGGAGCAGGAAGGGCCAGGAGCTGTTCCTTGCTCAGCCTGGTCCTGGGACAAGGATGCTGAGCTCTCTCCCGCCCTAGGTTGGATGATAGACTCTGAATGTCGCCCGAGATTCCGGGAATTGGTATCAGAATTCACCCGCATGGCAAGGGACCCCCAACGCTTTGTGGTCATCCAGGTACCAGGCCTTCCCACCCCATCCCCACCCGACAGTACCCTCCCTCCTGCAGAGACCGGGAAAGGGAAGGGACCCCTGGATGCCAAGTCCCCAAGTCCTCACCTCTAGTCCAAGCTTGGTGAACCTTTCTGGGGACCTAAACACTAGGCTGGGGAAGGGCTGCCACTGATGTCTCCTTCCTCCCTAGAATGAGGACTTGGGCCCATCCAGCCCCTTGGACAGTACCTTCTACCGTTCACTGCTCGAGGATGATGACATGGGGGACCTGGTAGATGCTGAAGAGTATCTGGTCCCCCAGCAGGGATTCTTCTGTCCAGACCCTGCCCCAGGCACTGGGAGCACGGCCCACCGTAGACACCGCAGCTCGTCCACCAGGGTCAGTGTCCATCATAAAACAGGAGCTGGCGGGGCCCCTCCTCCCCCACATTCCCATTTCCATTACTGTTCTCCAATCCTTGGGACTCCGTCCTCTCCATCATGACTCCTGTCTTTTCCCCAGGACCCTGCCATGCCCTGCCAAGGCCCCCCTCCCAGACCTTTGAGTAACTTCCTTCATGACCCTCTCTTACCCCAGAGTGGAGGTGGCGAGCTGACACTGGCCCTGGAGCCCTCAGAAGAAGAGCCCCCCAGGTCTCCACTGGCTCCCTCAGAAGGGGCTGGCTCTGATGTGTTTGATGGTGAACTGGGAGTGGGGGTAAACAAGGGGTTGCAGAACATCTCTCCACACGACCTCAGCCCTCTACAGCGGTACAGCGAGGCCCCCACATTACCCCTGCCTGCCGAGACGGATGGTTATGTTGCACCTCTGGCCTGCAGCCCCCAACCTGGTATGGAATCCAGGCCTGAGAGATTGGGAAGAGGGGAGTTGGGAACCCTCGTGCCACACCCACTGAGGGGCAGTAAGTGGTAGGGCAGGGACATCTTGGTTCCTTTTCATTAACAGCTCCTCTTCTCCCCTGCAGAATATGTGAACCAGCCAGAGGTTCGACCTCAACCTCCCTTGACCCTGGAGGGTCCCTTGCCTCCTGTCCGGCCTGCTGGTGCTACGCTAGAAAGACCCAAGACTCTCTCTCCTGGGAAGAATGGGGTTGTCAAAGACGTTTTTGCCTTTGGGGGTGCCGTGGAGAACCCCGAATACTTAGCACCCAGAGGAGGCACTGCCTCTCAGCCTCACCCCTCTCCTGCCTTTTGCCCAGCCTTTGACAACCTCTATTACTGGGACCAGAACCCATCAGAGCGGGGGTCTCCACCAAGTACCTTTGAAGGGACCCCAACAGCAGAGAACCCGGAGTACTTGGGCCTGGATGTGCCAGTATGAGGTCCTGTCTGCAGAGGCCCTGTTCTGCCTTCAGAATGAGGGAGGCCTGGCTTGTGGTCTCCATCACCACACAGCTGGGAGAGGCCCTCTGGCCATGTTACATCCAGGGCAATCTGCTATGCCAGGAACCCACGCTATGGACCCTTCCTTGCTGCTTGAATCCCGAGTGGTTGAGAGGGGCCACCTGGCTGGAAGAGGTGGCCCACTGGACAGCCTCTGGATTCCAGACTCTGCCCTGACAGTCTGTAGGGTCCAGTGGATATCACAGCCATGGCTCCTCCCCTGGCCTGGCTCTCTTGGTTCTAAGGACTGAGGGAAGCTCAGCCTAGAAGGGAAGAGGCCCCAAGGGAGTATCTTGGGAACAGGACGAGCCACTAGGACTGAGACATGTGCATCCCACGAGGTGCATCCAGACCAATCCTTGTACAGAGTGTATTTTGTTCTGTTTTTACTTGTGTTTTTTAAAAGATGAAATAAGGACACGTTGGGAGAGTGGCTGTTATATAGAAGTTGGGGAGTGCTGTCTGTCTTTCTGCATGTGCAAGGAGATGTGTAGAAGAGTTGGCCCCCAGCCTCTGTCTGTGCTTCTGGGCTAGGCCTTCCTGCTCACTTGACACACAGTTCTCCCCGGAGTGAGTGGATAGAGAACTTCCAAAAGTTTGAGGTAGTTTGGATTTGGGTTGGGGGATTGGGGAGTTAGGATTCCTTCCTGAGGACCCTCTGGCGACAGGATCATTCTCCACTGGGTGCATTCATCCAAAGGGCACTGCCAGAATGAGTTCCTCTCCTCCAAGGGGGAAAGTGGAGTTGGGGAAGGGGCTGTCTGTGTGACTCAGTTTCCTTGCCTTAGAGATATGCACCTGTCTGAAAAAGGCCAACCCAGGAGGTGTTAACAGGGCCAGACTGTCCTCGTGTTCCCCACAGGCTGGTCATAAACACACACCAGTTGGCACAAAGATTTGGAGCGCCAATAGCTCTTTATTGCCCATAGCTGACATTGCCCAGGACTCAGGAGAAATAAGTTACAGCAGCTGTGGCACCCAACAGGAACTGCCAAACTGGGGAGAGGGCCGAGCTGCAGAGGGCACGGATCCTGGGAAAAGGGGTGTGAGGTGGTAGTGGAAATATCACAGAGAACATCTCTTCTCTGCCTCCGAGACCATAGAAATGTCTAGTTCCTCTCTGTGCCCAAAGGGGCAAAGTGGAGGTCAGGGTGTTGTTAGCTACATGGAGATAAGTGAGGGGCAAAAGGCAGAGGGAGCTCCTAGCGGAACCACAAGGAAACAAAGGTTTGAACCCCAGAACCACGCTTCCAAGAATCGTGTAGTCACAGGATGACGCAGGGAGGCCGGCTATTGGTGATCTTCTCTAAAGGTTCTCCATTGCTGGCTCTTCGGATGGCCTCGATGAGCTAGGGGACAGAGACGTGGGCCGGTGTTACGCATAGGAGAGGAGGGTGTGTCTCAGCCAGTCACCCTCTCAATGCTGCAGATACTCACATCTTTCTCATAAGGAAAACCCCCATTCTCCAGCTTGGAGAACACCAGCTGTCCATTGATCTCAATCTCAAAGGCCCCTGGTATGAAATAAACGCAAGAATGAGCCAAGGACGGGCAGAAGTCCAGGGAGGTCCTTGGCACTCCAGAGACGGCAAGCAGGACTGTTTGTGGTCTCCGCCTACACCACGTGTGACCCGGTTTTTAGATCCTTAAGCCATTCAGCCCAAGAAACCCCCATCACGCCATTAAGGGCTCTTTCACCCACACCAGGCATTTTCACTATGTGCCAGACACTGCTAGGGGGTTTATATGCAGTAGCCAATGTCAGCTCTAGAAGGTAGGAGAGCTGGGGTTTATAACACAGACTGACTCAGCAGGTGCTCTGCGGACCTCACCTGTCCCCCCGTGTCGCGACTCAATCTCGATGCCCGGATACTCCTCCTTCACGGCGCTCGCCAGCTCCAGGTAGGTCGCCTCGAAGCCGCAGGGTTCACTGGGGAGAAGAGACGTGGGGTGAGCTGGGGTTCCGGGGGGTGGGGCCTCCCGTGGGCCCACCCCCGCCTTGCCGGCGAACACAGGGCTCCTTTTCAGCCCGAGTGGCTCACCAGTACTCCACCACGATGTGGACTCCACTGCCTGCTTCTACCTCCCCGGGAGGGGGCACTACGGACACTTGTCCTGGCTCCCCACTCATTGCGGCCCGCTCCGCTGCAGGGCTGCTTCCGGGTGTGACGCCAGGCCAAGGTCACGTGAGGGGCGTGGCGGACCTCTCGTTGCGTGTGGGCGCCCCCTGCGGTCACCAGCTACTACTACATCTCGATCCTGTGCTGCAGCTGGAGAGCCAGTATCCTGGGTCCAACTAAGGCGAACCTATCCAAACCCTCCCTGATCTGGGTTTTGAGAACGCTGCACTTCTTCGGCATTCGTTGCTCACTGGACGTCGTGGATTTGCTTAAATAACGACCTGCCTCTGATTGCAGAGCTTTTTCCCGTTTACAAAAGACAGAAAAAAAATGGGGCAAGCATCTGAGGATGGGGCAGAAGTAGCTGATGGTTTGTGATTATTGGTATTTCTCACTAGCGTGATAATGACATTTGAAACCACCCCATAGTTACATGCTCAAGCTTTATTTTTTTTAATTTTTTTAGAATAATTATGTATATATGTGAGTGAATTTGTGCATCTGAGGGCATCTTTTAAAACTTTTATTACATGTGTATTTATTAATTTGTGTATGAGTGTGTATTGGAGGTGGGGGCTGTGCCACACAGCATACTTGTGAGGGTCAGAGTACAGCTTTTAGGACTCGGTCTCCTTCCATCCTCTGGGTCCCAGGGACTGAACTCAGATTGTCAGGCTCTGTCGCAGATGTCTTTCGTGTTAAGCCCAACACTCTAGTTCTTTTGACTCTAAAGTGCCAACTGGTGTCGTTTTCAAACCTTTGTGACTCTGTCCTGCACTAAAGGAAAGGAAGTATCTGTTCCTCAGGCTATGCTTCCTCACGGGCACCCACATTTTGCACACCCATCTCATCCTAGCCTCTCATTGCATCCAGTTTGTAGTTCTGGAAATGGAGGCCGCCTGAGTCTTCCCTGCCTCTTCCTTCCCTGCAGCACCACTTTAGGATCGAACTCATTCTGGTGTCTCTTTAAACTGTTCATTGTTTGCTCAGCCTTTGTTTGCCGCGCTCTGTCATCATCCCGGCCAGTTACAGAACGTTTCCATCAACCTAAGAAACCCCGTCCTGGGTGCTTGCAATCCATCCCACTTCCAACTCCAGTCCTAAGCGATCACCGACCTGCTCTCTATAAACTTTTCTGGGTATTTCACGTAAATGGAATCATACAACATGTGGCTTTTGCTATGGTTTCTTTCAAACTGTACACGCTTCCCTGCAGTGGTGTGCCAGGAGTTCCTTTTTATTGATGAGTCCTATTTCATTCCATGTGTAGCTAGAGCACAGGTACGATTTATTGCCATTAATTTGGGTTTCTTCGGTTTTTGTCTGTTTTAATGTAGATGTCTTTTTGTGGATGTATGTCATCATCTCTCTTTGGTAGATCCCTAGGGGTAGAATTATTGGGCTGCCTGGGAAATTTATATTGAGCTCTTTATGGAGTTGCCTACCTCTAGTCTTCTCCAAGCGGCTCTATCATTTTACACTACCAACAGCAATAGAGGACACAGGGGTCTGTTTCTTCATAGCTGTCAGACGCACTGCTTTCCCATCTCTTTGATGACAACCTATTCTATTAGGAAATGCTACTAGCCATCTTCTCAGGTAGTCATTACCCATTCATACATATTACTTGAAACAGAAACATTCATTCAATTTTTTCCTTTTTCTTTCTTTCTTTTTTTCTTTTTGATTTTTCAAGACAATGTTTTTCTGTGTAGCCCTGGCTGTCCTGGAACTCACTCTGTAGACAAGGCTGGCTTCGAACCGAGAGATCTACTGGTCTCTGCTTCCTCAGTGCTGGCATTAAAGGCCTGTGCCACCACTGCCTGGCCAATTTTGTTTTGTTTTTGAAATGGATCTTAATGTGTAGCTCTGGCTGGCCTGGAACTCGGAAATACACCTGCCTCTGCCTTTTGAGAACTAGGATTAAAGGCATGTACCACAATGCTCAGTTTATAGCCCAGTTTTAATTGGGTTACTTATATCTTCATTATTGGTATTTAAGAGTTCTTTATAACTGAGGGATGGTGGCACAGGCCTTTAATTCCAGCATTCAAGAGGCAGAGGCAGGCAGATCTCTGTGAGTTAGAGGCCAGCCTGGTCTACAAAGTGAGTTCTAAGACAGCCAGGTCTGTTACACAGAGAACCCCTGTCTTGAAAAAACAAAACAAAACATACAAACAAAAAAGTTCTTTATGTAATCTACAGTATCTATAATGAAATAAATGAAAGAGATAATTTAGAAGTATTTTCTCTTGGTTTTTGCAACATACACATTTTAAATGAGTACATTCAATTAATTTTTTTCTTTAAAAAATTCTTTGCAAGCCCAATGGTGGCATAAGACTTTAATCTCACTTGAGAGGCAGAGGTAGGCAGATCTCTGAGTTCAAGGGCAGCCTGGTCTACAGAGAGAATTCCAGGACAGCCAAGGGTACACAGAAATTCTGTTCCAAAACCCAAAATAAATAAACAAACAAACAAATAAATATCCTTTGCCTAACCCAAGGTTACAGATTTTCCTTCATTATTATTTATTTAACTTTTGTTTTTGATGTTTTATTGTGACTTTATCTAAAATTTTATACGTTTGGTTCTGATATTTAGGCTTATGATCTATTTTTTCTTGTTTCCTTGTTTATGTTATGTTTTGTTCAGCTTGGCTGTCCTGAAACTTACTATGTAGACCAGGCTAGCCTTGAACTCACAGAGATCCACTTGCTTCTCTCTCCTGAGTGCTGGAATTAAAGGCATACACCACTGTGCCTAGGCTATGATTTATTTTTTAATGATTATTTTTATTGATGTGTGTATTTATATCTGTATAAGTACATGTGTATACAGGTGCCTGTGGAGACTGGAAGAGGGCATCAGATCCCCTGGAGCTGGAATTACAGGCAGTTGTGAACCTTTGAATGGTAAGTGATGGGAACTGAACTCAGGTTCTCTGAAGAGCAGCAAGTGCTCTTAACCACTGAGCCATCTCTACATCCCGTTAGGATCTATTTAGAACTATTTTTGTGCATCATGGGAAGTAAACAGCTAAATTAATCTTTTGGCATGTAAGTATTAAATTGCCACAGTGCCATTCAGTTAAAACACCCTTCTCTACCAGGTATTGTGGGACGTGCCTTAACTACATGGGAGACACAGCAAGAGGTCTGGTTGAATTCAAGAACATTCTGGGCAACATAGGAACACACTTGTGTCAAAAGATCCTATCTAGGGGTTGGGGATTTAGCTCAGTGGTAGAGTGCTTGCCTAGCAAGCACAAGGCCCTGGGTTCTTTGGTCCTGAGCTCGGGGTGGGGTGGGGGGTGGGTGGGGGTGGGAGTGGGGGGGTGGGGGGTGGGGGTGGGGGTGGGTCCTATCTGTCCATTAAATGGGCTCTACATCTTTATTAAAAAAGCTACTGTCTCCAGACATGGTAGCACACACCTTCAATTCCAGCACTCAGAAGGCAGATGTAGGTGGATCTCTGTGAGTTCGAGGCCAGCCTAGTCTACCAAGCAAGTTCCAGGACAGCCAGGGCTGTTACATAGAGAAACCCTGTCTTGAAAATAAAAACAAAACAAAACAAAAGCTACCGCTATAGAAACATGAACGTTTATCTTCCAATTCTCAAAGCTTTCCAGTGATCAATACAAGTGGTTCCTTGAATTTTTAACGTTGCAGTGGTATATACTTGATAAAGATTCAACAGAAACTGGACTTTGACATTTTGTAGTTTAGATATAAGGTGCATTTTCCAATCAAGGTATTTTAAAAATTATAAAGGTCCTCATTATGAGTACATATGTATGTGTGGGTATGGATATACCAATAAATACCACAGTGCCCGTGTGGAGGTCAGAGGAAAACTTTTGGGAGTCCTCTCCTCACCATGTGCTTCCTGAGAAGTGAACTCAGGTCATCAGGTGTGCAGCAAGCCATCTCCCACACTTCTTCAAGGTATTTTACAATGACATAGGTCTATAAGCCCAGCAGGGGCAGAAGGGAGGCCACAAGTTCAAGACTAGCTTCAGTTAAATAGGGAGTTTGAGGCTAGCCAAGGTTACACAGCAAGACCCCAAGACAGAAAACCAAAAATGGGCTTGAGAAATGGTGAGCACTTGCTGCTCTGGCCGAGGACCCAGGTTCAGTTCCCAGCACCTACATAGTGCTTCATAATCATCTCTGACTCCAGTTCCAGGGGATCTGATGCCTTCCTCTGGTGTCTTTGGACACCAGTCAACAATGTGGTATAGTTAAATACATGCAGGCAAACACATACACATAAATGAAAAATAAAAATCTTAAAAAACAAAACAAAACAAAAAAAAACCCAAGGTAGGGCTGGAGAGATGGCTCAGTGGTTAAGAGCACTGGCTGCTCTTCCAGAGGTCCCGAGTTCAATTCCCAGCAACCACATGGTGGCTCACAACCATCTGTAATGAGATCTGGTGCCCTCTTCTGGCTTGCAAGGACATATGCAGGCAGAACACTGTATATGTAATAAAGAAATAAATCTTGCAGGGCGGTGGTGGTACACTCCTTTAATCCCAGCACTCAGGAGGCAGAGCCAGGCGGATCTCTGTGAGTTTGCCAGCCTGGGCTACCAAGTGAGTTCCAAGAAAGGTGCAAAGCTACACAGAGAAACCCTGTCTCGAAAAACAAACAAACAAACAAACAAAAAACCAAGGCAGGGGCTGGAGAGATGGCTCAGAGGTTAAGAGCACTGACTGCTCTTCCAGAGGTCCTGAGTTCAATTCCCAGCACCCATATGGTGGCTTACAACCATGTGTGATGAGATCTGGCTCCCTCTTCTGTGTACATAATAAATAAAGAAGTCTTAAAAAAAAAAACAAAAACAATAACAACAAGGCAATGCAACAACAAAACTAGGTTTGTCTAGATGCACCAGCATCCTAAGACAAGGGACGGCAAATCCATTTCTTCTTGTGTGTCTTTTATTTTAGTTTTGTTTGGTTGGAGATACTCTTGCTATGGCATACCTCAGTCTGGCCTTGAACTCTTAATCCTCCTGAGTACTGACTGGGCTTACATATTCAGCTTGTGGTGAATTCTAATTAACTTATATATATTTAAAGTTCATTTCCTACGGGCAAGATGGCTTGGCAGTTAAAGGCACTTGCTGCTAAGCCGGATGACATAAGCTTTGATTCCCGGAACTCACCTGTTGGAAGGAGAGAATCAATTCTCATTAACCTCTACACACACACACACACACACACACACACACACACACACAGGCAGGCAGACAGAAGGGGGAGACAAACATACACACACACACACACACACACACACACACACACACACACACACAGAGGCAGGTACACATAAATAAAAACAAGTCTTTGCTAAAGAAAGAAATGGAATCCTACATCCCTCAGCCCTCTGAGTCTGGCCCAGCCTTCAGCATTCTGAGGGATCTACAGGAACCCTGCCCATGGCTCTGAGTCTCCCCTTGGGCCCAGCTGTAGGGTCTGGCTTCTGCCCACCACTCCTGCCAGTCTGGACAAACAGGATGGACGGCTCTCAAACCTGGTTTGCAAAACAGCCACCAGAGGAGGGCTGGTCAATACCACACATTCCTGGGGCTCTGCCTCAGAGATACCGACTCTGGTGGCTGAGGAGGGGCCCAAGGATCTGAAGAGACTTGGAGGCTGTGTTCCCGCCTTTTAAGAATTGTGAGGCTTTTCTCCACCCCTCCCAACCTGCACAACCTGCCCAGGCTCACCTGCATGGCGGCTTTCCCTGTCCACCCCCACTCCACCCCCACTCCCTTAGCTCTGCCTTAGGTGTTCCCGCCTATGTTTGCTCCTCCACATGGATGGCTAACCCCTCTGGTTCCCATTCACCGGCAGCTCCTCCTCTGCTTCCTCTTCACCTCCACAGAAAGGCCTTCCCTGCCTCCCGTGAGTCACCCACCTGGCATACTTGTCACTTGTCATTTTTTTTATTTGTGTGGCTCTTAAAGGTCAGTCTCCCCGACTGGGTTGCAGCAGGCTGAGGGCGGGTTTGTTTTGTTGCTTTGCTCTGTATCCCCAAGCCCGGATCTGCTCAGCATTGGGTAAATTGGCTCCCGAGCCTTTTCTGTTTAAACTGCTTCCTGGCCCAAGTAATCTTGCGGCCTTCCTCACTCTTTGATTTGCCCATTCATACTAGTCTTGCTCTTCTTTCTTTTTGTTTTTTGAGACAATGTTTCCCTATAGTCCTCCCTGTCCTGGAACTTGCTTTGTAGACCAGGCTGGCCTCGAACTCACAGAGATCCACCTGCCTCTGCCTCTAGAGTGCTGGGATTAAAGGTGTGAGCACCATAGCCCTCTTTCCACACTAGCTTTTCCAGAGAAAAGTTGAGGCTGTGCGTCCTCGTCCTCAGGGCAGACCTCTTATCGACCCGTGTGGGTTGTTTGTTTTTCTTTAAACATCACCCATAGGAAGCCGGGAGGTGGCCCTCCGCCTTTGATCTCCGTCCCTCAGCCCCTCTTCCTCATCCCCCGATGTTTACTGAGGGCTGAACCAGAAAGCTGGAGTTACTGCTGTAACAGGGATCACCTGCACCCCGGCCCCAAGGTCGCCAGATCACCGTGGCCCCTCCCACTAGGCCACCTTGCCACTCTTCGATTTGAAACGGGGCAGGTGAGACCCTGGACTTGGCTCGGAAGGGAGGGTGTACCTTGGGTATGTCAGAGGGCCCAGGGGAACAGCTTGGGTGGCTAGACTGACTGGAGGTCAAAGGGCAGAGCATCTCTTCAGGCTTCCCTCTTGAGCGGAGTGCCCTTTGTCCTGGCCTGGGGTGGGGGGTGGGGGGGGGGGGGGGGGGAAGTTGAAGACGGCCCCCTAGCTTGACCAATGAACTGACCATCCAAGGGGAGGGATGAGTAGGAGTGGGCGGGACCACTTCTTATCTAATAAACCGCCTTCAGACTAGATTGTTCTCTTTCCAGCTTGTTCTTTTTGACTCTTCCCCGCCTCTCCCCAGGCACCTGCTCTCTCCCCTGGCACCTGCTGCCCAGTAGGGAGGGCAAGAGCAATCCCAGGCAGTGCCTTGTGAGGAGTCTCCACCCCTCCTCCAGCGCTTCCTTCTCCAGGGCGCCTCTCAGGCCCCGCCCTCACCTGCCCAAGATAATTTTAGTTTCCCTGAGCCTGGAATCTGGATACGCAGGCTTCTCTCCATATCCTCCCGCCTCAACATCCAAAGGCGTGATCCCCTCCTAACCACCTGTAGAGGAGAGAGCGTGGAGCGGAACTCAAATCCAAGGGTTTGCGATCCCTAGACAGAGCCTGACTTTGGGCCCGGTGTCCGGCTCCTCCTGCTGGAGTTCCTCCAGGTAAGGCGACCGAGATCCGTCTCAGACAATCTGCTCCTACCCCCATCCTCACCAGGGCTTCAGGTTGTGCCCGCCTCGGGCGGATCTGGCCCGCTGCCCAGGTGGATGGCCCGGAGGCTGCCAGGCTCCCCCTCCCTGCCCCCCCATCCCCCCCACCCCGTACGTCCTCACTTGGTGAGGTCAGGCCACAGGCGGGGAAAGGAGGTGGTGGTAGTTAAGGCCTAGAGTCTTTCTCCCTAAACCAGTGGCCTCAGGCAGGTGTGCCGACGTCTAAGGTCTAGGTAAGGAACGAAGCGGGAACTTCGTCTTGGGGGTGGGATGCAAGTTAGGACTGGGTCCCTAAGGAAAGCGGCACTCTCCTGATGCTCTGGCGGCGTCACTGCATTGTTTTGTTTGTCGCTCGGCATCTCGAATCCTTCCCCTGCCTCTCCTTGCTCCCCGAGACCTCGTGTTTTTCATTTTGTGCCCCTCACACCCCCTCCTCTCCCAGTGAATTCGTGAATGGGAGGTAGGGTGTCTCGGTCACCTCCGGGAAGCTGGACTTTCCGGCTAAAACTAGTTCTTTCTACTCAGGACCAGCTAGTTGGAGGTGGTGGTGGTGGTGGTGGTGGGGAATCCGGAGGTGGCCCTTTACTACCTTCCTGAGCTCAGTTTACTACAACCTGGGGTTCCCATTTGGAGGGGAGTAAAGGGGAGGGATTCCCACATGGTTGGCACTCCGTCCCCCCACGCCGTTGTCCCACCTCGGATGTGGAAGCCGGGTGGGCTGAGGATCCCTCCTGGCTGCAGCTGCAGCTGCATGTGGACAAAGAAAGCTGGAGCTGTGGGTGCTGTGAGAAGGGTCTGCCCTGCAGGGCCAGGAAGAGTGTGTGGCAGGCCATGTGGGCCTGTCTTGAATCTGAAGCTGGGGAAGGACCTAAGTCTGGGTCTGGGTCTTCATGGCGGGATGGGACAGAGTGCACCTGAGGGCCAGATGGTAGCATTTTCAGTCGGTTCTTTTTTTTTTTTTTTGTCCTTATCAGCCCCCCCCCCCCCCCAAGAATGCAATGTCTTTTGAGTTGTGAGTCTGTGCTAGCTTGGACTCTGTTCTCCCGCGCGCGCTCGTGTGTGTGTGTGTGTGTGTGTGTGTGTGTGTGTGTGTGTGTGTGTGTGTTTTGTATACCTCCTCAAATGCAAAATAATGATTAACTCTACAGGCAACTCTAGCATTCTTCCCAAATTAAACATTAAAGAGTTGTCCCGCCCCCCTTTATTCCATTGGATGTTTTTTTTTTTCTGAGCGGAGTGGGCGGAGCATCAACTTCGGGTCAACTAAGGGTTTCCTACCTCCTCATCTGGGCCCAGTACCCCTAAAGGTTAAGCCCCCCTCCCCTCCCCAAGTCCTGAGGGAGTTGGCTTGGTGTACTGGACCAGAACCAGACCTCAAGCTGTCCAGGCCACTGGCTCACCAATCCCTCTCCTAGACCTGGGAAGAGTGGACGGTTGCTTTGTTTGCTGTTGGCCCCAAACGTTTAGGCCTTGCCACTCGCCTTGGCGTTTGCTAGGTGGGGCAAGATTCAGGAAGTAAACAAGGCGGCTGGGAGGGTAGGAGAGAGGGTGGGGCGGGAGCTGCTGAGACTGGGGAGCAGGAGTTGGAGTGGCCTGGTTGAGAGGACTAGTTGGTTGGGGGACCAGTTTCTCCACTGGAAGCTTTGCCTAGTCTCTGGTTTGAATGTCTCAGACCTCTTGGGCAGGGGCTGCCGGGCCCGGTACCTGCCGGCTTCTAGTCTTCCCCAGCTGAAGGGTGGGTTGGAGGGATCTGGAAGCTAACCCTAGTGCAGCCAGCATGCACCGGGGCCTCTGACATCACACTGTAATCTGACTGGAATCTGCTTCCTCCCCTTTCAAACAGCTGTCCAGATGGATGTTGTTTTCTGACCTGGAGGGAGGGGCACCCCGGCAGAGACCTCCCCCATCTCTCCCTAAAATGAAAGATCAGATGGGTGGGAGTGGGTGTCAGGTGTTCTGCTTGCTCTGCCTGGCTTTCCCGAGGGTGCTCTGCTCGGTCTGCCTGTCCTCTTGGGTGTTTTAACTCCACTACTGCCAGATGGTACCGGTCTGGTCAGGACATCCCAGAGTGTGTTGATTCTCTTCCACAGAGCAATATACAGGAGTCCCCAAAGCCAAGTGCATCAGCATTCATCCTGAGGGTAGTTAACAGCAAACAGAGCTGTAGGTTCCAGACCCAGGCTAGGCAGGGCTGAATACTGCTTGTACATCACCAGAAGGTGGGTTCCAATCCTGATAGGTTCCTGGATCCAGCCCGGGGAACTTCCTCCACTTCCCTGAGTTATAAGCAAGCCAATGGTTTAGGACTAAGGTGGGCAGACGATTAGTCCCATCTGGGCTGGACATTGGCCAAGGGTGGGGAAGGTGATGTAAGGGGAGCCTCGGGCTGCTCCTCCCCACATCTTCATCTTTTCCCAACCCGCACCCCTCTCTCCCAGGCTCCCTGTAGGTTGGGGAGTCAGGGACCGAGGGCAGAGGCAGGTTGTTTGTGTTCCTCCTCAGCCAGGAAGTCCTAAAGATGAGTCAAAGTTGAATGGAGAGCCTGGGGCATAGCTGTCCCGCCCCACCCTGACTCACCTGTCCCCCAGATCTCTTCATGCCCCCACGGAAGGGTCAAGTGTTTCTCCTATCCTATCCTGGTGCCGGGAACCTTCTCAGGTGTCCTGGGCAGCCTCACAGCTGGTGCAGGGTCTGGAGAACAGGCAGGGTTGGCATTTTGTCTAGGTCCTGACAGGTTGGGCACCAGGGGGGGCTGCTGGTTCCAGCGGAGAAGGGCTGGGACCTCCCCACTTCTCTGCCCGGTCTCACCTGTCCTTACTTACCCTAGCTCCTCTGCTCCCGTGGGCGCTAAGGCACAGATGAGACTCTGGTGTGCGTGCCAGGTGCTTTCAGACCAGAGATGGGATAAGACAGGTGCACAGTAATGGGGGCAGAGTTCCCAGCACGAGGCTGAGTGTGGCAAGTCCCAGAGGACGTCTCATACATAGGAGGTGGTGAGGCCGCAGGAAAAAGTAGGGCAGGATGAGGGGCCTGGCAAGGCCCACAGAGTTTGGAGGTTGCTTGGTTAAGAGCCCCTCCCACCCCACTGCAGGCTAGGCCTTCTGTTCCCACCACAACCTGAGTGCACTGTCCTGCCTTTCTGATTCCTGGCCTTCCACACCGCCTCTTCTCTGTGTCACTCATCACTAGGCCAGGTGTTACCACAACAGGCTTGGCAACTGCTGCTGGCCGCAAGGTTCTAGAACAACAGTGTTGGAATAGTTCACAGAGCTCCGTGGAAGGGGCAACCTTTGCCCTGACCCTGTGGCTGCAGCAGGGGGCATGTGGCAGGGAGCCTGCCTGGCCTTTCCCAAGCTGCTTTTGTTGCAGGAAGAACGCTGGGGCTGGAGTCCCAGTCACCAGACTGAATGCTACTGGGCACGTGCACGCTTCCTTCTCCGGACCCCAGTGTCCCTTTCTGTAAAGTGGGCATGTCCTGTTCTCTGAGGGATCAGGGAGCTGCAGTGTGAAGGCATCAGTCAGTGGAAGCACATGGCATCAGCAGAGCTGCATTGTCTTCACAGGTGCCATGGAACTGGATCTGAGCCCACCTCATCTCAGCAGCTCCCCGGAAGATGTGTGCCCAGCTCCTGGGACCCCTCCCGAGACTCCTCCGCCCCCTGATAACCCTCCATCTGGGGATGTGAAGCGGTCCCAGCCTCTGCCCATCCCAAGCAGCAGGTTGGATGGGGCAGTGGGGCTGCATTGGTAGGGAGATCTGGGGACAGGGAGGTGAACCAGCACTGGCTAACACGTAGGGGCTTCCATCCCTCAACTCTGACATAGGAAACTTCGAGAAGAGGAGCTTCAGGCGACCTCTCTACCCTCCATCCCCAACCCCTTCCCTGAGCTCTGCAGCCCACCTTCACAGAAACCCATTCTTGGGGGTTCCTCCAGTGCAAGGGGGTTGCTTCCTCGAGATTGTGGCCGCCTTCATGTGAGTTGTTTTGGGAAAGGGAAAAACGGGGACAGAGCTGCCCCAGCCCTGGGCAGAGATGGTGGAGCCTCTTTAATGCAGTTGGGGGGGGGGTGTCTTGGTACCTGCGGATAGGATAAGTCAGAGAGTAGAATCCCCCCTGCCTTACCCCAAGTCACCTGCAGTTCCTGGGGTACAGGTGGTGAAGGTGTACAGCGAGGATGGGGCCTGCCGGTCTGTGGAGGTGGCAGCGGGTGCCACAGCTCGCCATGTGTGTGAAATGCTGGTGCAGCGAACCCACGCCCTGAGTGATGAGTACTGGGGCCTGGTAGAGTGCCACCCCTATTTAGCACTGGGTGAGTTGGGGCACAAGGAGCTGTGGGACGATGTCTTGGGCCAGACAGGCGGCTCATCTGGGAGGCTTGGTTAATCTCTACCAACCCCTGCTTTTCACCCTTGATCTCAGAGCGGGGTGTGGAGGACCATGAGTTCGTGGTGGAGGTGCAGGAGGCCTGGCCTGTCGGTGGAGATAGTCGCTTTGTCTTTCGCAAAAACTTCGCCAAGTATGAACTGTTCAAGAGCCCCCCAGTGAGTGAGACCCTGGGTGTACACACACACACACACACACACACACACACACATACACACACACACACACACACACCCCGGTTCCCCAGCCTGGATTCTTGAGCTTTGATCCCTGACTCCTTTCTTTCCCAGCATACCCTGTTCCCAGAAAAGATGGTCTCCAGCTGTCTGGATGCACAAACAGGCGTATCCCATGAAGACCTCATCCAGGTGAGGTCTTCCTCACTATAGATCCACAATCCTCCCCAGAATCATCCAGTGCTTCTAACCCCTGCTGCCATGTGTCATCTGATCTGTGTGTCTGTTGGCATTTCCCCCCCTCCCCCACCTTGGTGACCTTGCTGGTGAAATGGTGTCAGTCAGTACTGATGCTGCACCTCCTCTGGAGGCTCGAGAGGAGGCAAGCCTTTCACCCTCTATTCACATCTGTCCTCAGAACTTCCTGAATGCCGGCAGCTTCCCCGAGATCCAGGGCTTCCTGCAACTTCGGGGATCAGGCCGGGGGTCAGGCCGAAAGCTGTGGAAACGATTCTTCTGCTTTCTGCGGCGATCTGGTCTCTATTACTCCACCAAGGGCACCTCCAAGGTGAGGTCTTGAGGGTCAGCTCTAGCCAGTCACATACTTCTTCCTCAGTGGTTCTCCTAGACCTTCTCACTCTTGGGCCAGGGGACCCTCAGCTCATCTTTCCTCCCCTTGGGCTGGCTGTCTTCAGGCCATGAGGGCATCTGTCTTCCCCAACCCCTGTTTAGCTCACCTACCCTAGGGATGGTGGTAGACAAGACAGGTGACTTGAATCCACCTGTGCGTGTGTGTGTGTGTGTGTGTGTGTGTGTGTGTGTGTGTGTGAGTGTGAATGTCAGCCGTCAGTCTCAGGTGGACCTCCTCAGGAGCTATCTACCTTGTTTTTTAAGACAGGGTACCTACTAGGACCTAGAACTTGCAGATTAGGTTAGGCTGACTGGCAGGAGAACCCCAAGAACCTTGCTGTCCCCACACGGGGATTAGAAGTGTGTAGCATTACATCCAGCTCTTTAGGTCGGTGCTGGGGATCAAACTCGGGTCCTTCTGATTGCACAGCCATAAACCTCACTTTACCAAATGAGCTGTCTCCTCCGCCCTCAGCCTCTAGTTGCTGTGTGAACATGGTTATTCCCCTGCCTCTCCCTGGTCCTAAAATCTCTCCACCCGGTGAGGCACTCGTGTGGCGATAAGACCCACCTGTACCAAGTCCTACTTTTTTACGATGCCCAGGACCCGAGGCACCTACAGTATGTGGCGGATGTGAATGAGTCTAATGCATATGTGGTGACCCAGGGCCGCAAGCTCTATGGGATGCCCACGGATTTCGGCTTCTGTGTCAAGGTGAGGACTCAAGCCTGGCCTGGTCTAGGGGAGGGTGAGAGCTCCCCAGTTCTTGTGCCCTACCTCTGGCTTTTGACCTCCACTCTGAGAAACCCAGCCTATTCTCCCTACGCCTGCACATCTGCATAGTCCTTGGGTCCTTCCCTGCCCCATGGCGGCTGGGCACAGAATCCGACAGGGGACAGCCCACTTCCTCTCCCCTCAGCCCAACAAGCTTCGAAATGGTCACAAGGGGCTCCACATCTTCTGCAGTGAGGACGAGCAGAGCCGTACCTGCTGGCTGGCTGCCTTCCGTCTCTTCAAGGTGAGACCCCTGGAATGGCGGGGAGTGGGGGTGGGTGGGTGGGGCTGGCCTTGCCTGAGGGAGCTCTGCCTTCAGGAAGTCTTCCCAGTAAGAGGTTACCATAACCTCACCTTCTCAGAATACCAGTCAGGAAGGGCAGGTTCAGCCCTACTCTGGAGAAGTCCTGGCCTGAGGGGTGTCACAGCCTAGGCTCTCTTGACCTCAAACCTTTTTTTCTTCTCCTGCCTCCAGTATGGGATGCAGTTATATAAGAATTACCAGCAGACTCAATCTCGTCAATTGCGCCTATGCTATTTGGGGTCTCAGCCCTTGGTGAGTACACTCAGGGGTATTAGGAGAGGTGGGGACACAGGCTCGGGGCAGCTATTCTGACCCCCTCTCTCCTCCTTCTGTCCTCTTCCCAGAGGAGCGTTTCAGATAATACCCTAGTGGCCATGGACTTCTCTGGCCAGGCTGGGCGTGTCATTGAGAACCCCCGGGAAGCTCTGAGTGCTGCCATGGAGGAGGCCCAGGCCTGGAGGGTAAGGGCCTGCATGCATCTGTGTGTCTGCTGCACCGGCTCCCAGTGGGCTTTCATGGAGGAGGAGGGAGGAGGAGGGCTTGGGGAGGTGGCAGATGCCAATGGCACCCTGACTCCCATGTCCCCCACTGCAGAAGAAGACAAGCCACCGTCTCAGCCTGCCCACCCCATCCTCCGGCTCCAGTCTTAGCGCAGGTGGGTGATGGTCTAGAGTTCCTAGGATGGGCTGCATTGCTGCTCTGAGCAATCTTGGCTGGGGGCCGAGGTGCCTTCCCTAAATGACCAGCATCTCTTCCCCCGACCCCAGCCATCCACCGTACCCAGCCCTGGTTCCATGGACGCATTTCCCGGGAGGAGAGCCAGCGGCTAATTGGACAGCAGGGCCTGGTGGATGGGTAAGGGACAGGGCTGGGTCGGGTAACAGACCTGGGGGCTCAGCGAGACCCTAGGGCAGGTGGAACCAGGAGTCCCTGGTAATACGGTTTTGTCTCCCCAAAGTGTGTTCCTGGTCCGGGAGAGCCAGCGCAACCCCCAGGGCTTTGTCCTTTCCCTATGTCACCTGCAGAAAGTCAAGCATTACCTCATTCTTCCGGTGAGTAACCCCCCACTCCTCACTGGGGGTTCTGGTAGCCAGGGGATACATGACTCGAAGCCCTACTATGCGCCCACTTTTTCCCTGTACAAGAAACGGGGGCCGATTGCTGGCTCTGTGGGCTGCTCCTCCACCTGGGCCCACTCCCTGACCTGCTCTCTGGCCACACCACAGAGCGAAGACGAAGGCTGCCTCTACTTCAGCATGGACGACGGCCAGACCCGCTTCACAGACCTGCTGCAGCTGGTGGAATTCCACCAGCTGAACCGAGGCATCCTGCCCTGTGTGCTACGCCACTGCTGTGCCCGTGTGGCCCTCTGAGGCCACATGAGCCATCAGCCCACAGGGCTGCCTACCACCCTTCTGTTCAGTGGACTTGATGAGGTGGATGGGATGGTGAACAGCTGAAGCGCTCTCCCATCCCACTTCTCTTCTCTTTACCTCCCTCGGGCAACAGAACATCCCCCAACCCTGTCCATCCCTGACTCCTGTCCCCAAGGGAGGCATTTGTGGTCTTCTCCTCAGGAGCTCCTGAGGCACTATTCCCATGAGGGACATTATGTGAAAAGTAGGGGCAGCCCAGGTGGTCTCAAGCCCCACACTCTGTACAGACTAAGAGGCCAGTTGATCTGCTCTGTTTTATACTAGTGACAATAAAGATTATTTTTTGATACACCCATGAGTTCTGTCTGGCAAGAACTGAGAAGAGGACCAGCAGAGGTGAAGGTGTTGGTGACCCAGAATATGCCCTGAGCACAAAAATGGTGTTAGTTGCCTGGGAGCTTCCATATCCTGGCAAGTACCCTGGCACCGACAGTCAGTGCTGGTTAAATGGATGAGTGGACAATGAGCAACAGGGGACTGTGCTTTTCTTCCATTCTTAAAAAAAAAAAAATTTATGTATTATGTCTGTGTGAGTATGTGCATGTGTGAGTGCAAGTGCTCAAGGGAGCCAGAAGGGGGCGCTGGATCCCTTGGAACTGTAGCTGCAGGCAGCAGGGAGCTGTCTGATGGATGCCGGGACACGAACTCAGGTCTTCTGCAAGAGCAGTGCATACCTTTAGCCAATGAGCCATCTCTTCAGCCCCAAGGGACTGGTTTCTGACAGAGCTTAGATCTGACAGAGCCTGGGATCTGGAGATGAGCCAGATATGGTGGTGCATCCTTGGAATCTCAGCACTTGGGTAGTAGAGGTAGGAAGAACATTTTGGGGGAACCTGGGCTACATGAGACCCCATCTCCCCAAAAAACAAGATGAATCAGCAGCAAGTCTTGGACTGGTTGATGAATAGTGAGCCCCGACAGACAAACACCACAGCAGAGGTAACAGGCTCACTTCCCAGAAGCGCCTGTGTCTTCCACCAACCTCTTTCCCCTCTTTCTAAGCCCAGATCTGCTTTCTTTCCCTATAGTCCCCCTCACCCAGAAAGCCAGAAAGGAAATGACTGTGCAGCAACCCCACCCCACCCTCAGTCTGACTACCCTCTCAAGCCCAGCCTTCAGCTTCCAGAATGATTTTTGCAAAGTGCAAACTTGGCCACTGCTCAGCCAGGCTGCAGTTACCCCAAGAGTTTCATGCCTTTACCCAACCTGACAGGAGCTTTAAAATACGTGTATCCAATGGCAGCATGTGCGCCTCTTGCTCGAGTTGCACAGACACATCTTTTAGAAGGTGAACCCCAAGCAGACATTATTTTGCCAAAAAAAGTCAAACTTGACTCTGGTTCTCACAGACTTAATTAAATCCACGATTTAATAACTAGTTTACCGGAAATACGAGGGCTGGAGGAACCCATGAATTGACACGTGGGGACAGTTAGCAAAATCTGGAATGGGGAACTACAGAAGAGATGGCTGCGTTTCTGCTTCAATAACAACAGAAATGACAAGAAAAGCAGAGCTGGGGAGTGTGTGGATTCTAAGAAATTTAGATGTGACAGTCAAATGATTCAAATCCAAACTCGCTGCAAAAATACATTCACACGAGCAATTGGGGGACAGTCTAACTCATGACAGTAAGGAATATGCCTAATTTTTGAAAAAATTTAAGGTATAGTAATGGCATGGCAGTTCTTCCTCCCACCCCATGAAAAGACTTATTCTAGCTGGAGGTGATGGTAAAGTCCCAGCGCTGCAAGGTCCTGGCAAGCCTGGGCTATGTGGTGAGACTATCTCAACAAACATACAAACAACCCAGCAGTGGGTGGGGGGAAAAGTCGGGGAAGACTCATTTGAAGTCTTTCTTTTCTGAGATTTACTTATTATGTACACAGGGTTCTGCCTGCATGTCTGCCTGCAAGCCAGAAGAGGGCGCCAGATCTCATTACTGATGGTTGTGAGCTATCTATAATGCCATGTAGCTGGGAATTGAACTCAGGACCTCCAGAACAGTCAGTGCTCTTAACCTCTGAGCCATCTCTCCAGCCCTCATTTGAAGTATTTCCGGTGAGATGACATGATGTCTTGATTTTCCCAAGACACTCTGCACTTCTGTTCTACAGGGTCTCATTGTGTATTCCTGGCTAGGCTGAAATTTGCTATGCAAACCAGGCTGGCTAGCCTGGAACTCACAGAGATCTACCTGCCTCAGGCAGACCTCCATCCCCACTGCCATCCTTGTTTTAGTTAGGGTTTCTATTGCTGTGAGAGACACTATGACCACAGTAACTCTTACAAAGGAAAACATTTAATTGGGATGGCTCACTTACAGTTTCAGAGGTTCAGTCCATTACCATCACAGTGGGACATGGCAGCGTGCAGGCAGACATGGTGCTGGAGGAGTAGCTGAGAGTCCTACATCTTGCAGGCAACAGGAAGTTGACTGAGACACTGGGCAGTATCTTGAGCATAGGAAACTTCAAAGCCCACCCCCACAGTGACACACTTCCTCCAACAAGGCCACACCCACTCCAACAAAGCCACACCTCCTAATAGTGCCACTCCCTATGACATTATGGGGGCCAATTACATTCAAATGACTACAGTCCCCAAACTCCAGTGCTGGGACTAAAGGCATGTATCTCCATGTCCAGCCTGGCTTCATTTTTCAAAAGATCCAGGTTTGTTGATGATCTCATTACTTTTGATATGCTTGAAAAAAAAATCTCACTTTTTTTTTTTTTTTTTAAACAGAGAACCTTTCTAAACCTGAGACTGACTGAGCACAAGGCAAGGGGACAGTTGCTTTGCCCAGCCACATCACTGTCCTTATTCAAATCCTAGCACCCCCATGAACTGGGAGGGCAGACTGTAGGACACCTAGGAGGTCTTGCTGGCTCTGGGGGCCAGGTCTAGGCACATTCTGCTCCCCCTTAGCTGGATTTCGGGTAGAACTCCTAAACTGCAGAACAGCCCTTTCTAAAGAGTCTCTCTGGAGGCCCTGTCTCTGCAGTCAGGTTGGCCTGAGGTGACCTCAAAGGTCCAGCCACTTCAGAAGCACTTGTGCCAAGTTCAGCAGTGTTGGTGGCCAACTGGGACAAAGACAACCCACGCTTGTCTGATGCCAGACTAGGGAGCTTGTAGCCAGGCCTGACAAAGAGAGACAAAGAGACCCCTTCCACACTCCAGCCTGTCACCTGCTGGGACCTCCCCTGCAGAGCTCTCTGTGGCCGAGATACAAGGGCTGCAGATATCACTGCTGGTCTGCTCTGTGGGGCTTGAGGCAAGGATCAGTGCCCTCCACAGCTGGACACCTGCCACTGCCCCCAGAACTCACTCTTCTACTGGCTGCTCCTCAAGCTTGGAACTGGGAGTGTACTGCCCATGGATGCCCAGTGCCACTCCTGGGGTATTCGTGCCAAGGTCCCAGGAAAGGGGCCAAGATGAGTCACCTTTTAAGCATGTCTGAAGAGTTAGGCTGCCCCCAAAGAAAACTCAGCACCTGAGGTATTAGACAGGGGATTAGGCCCCTTCTGTGTGAACCAGCCAATCGGAATCTCCGAGACCATTATGCCTTCCATTTTACATGTAGAAAACTGAGTCTCAGAACACGTGACCCACCTGGGGTCACGGAGAAAGTTAGAAACAACCAGCCCAGGCGGCAGGCGGCGGACTCCATCCTTCCCAGCTCTGGAGGAGGAATTGGAGGACCACAGGGCCAGAAAGGATGGCAACTACCTCCTGGAGGGAGGAGAGAGCCTGCTCCTGCAAGTTGTCCTGGGACCTCCCCTGCCACACACGCACCATGGCACGTGACCTTCCAAATAAATAAAGGTCAAAAATTGTTTTGAGGGCTTTCAAAGGGGCCCAGTGGATAAAGGCACTTGTTGCCAAGCCTAACATCCCAGCCAATCAATCACCAGGACCCACGTGGTTGAAGGATAGAACCAGCTGTGGCAAACTGTCCTCTGACCTTCACACACACACACACACACACACACACACCCCACACATCATTGCATGAACACACAGCCCACACACATGCACACTAATAAGCAAATATAATAAACTACAATAAATGAATATAATTAAACCAACTTCTCTCATCCGTATAATGTATAAATGATATTTATGTGGCTGGAGAGATGGCTCAGAGGTGAAGAACACTGGTTGTTCTTCCAGAGGACCTGAGTTCAATTCCCAGCAGCCACATGATGGTTCACAACCATCTATAATGAAATATGGTGCCCTCTTTGGCCTACAGGGATGCAGACCAAACACTGTATGCATAATAAATAAATAAAATTTTAAAAATGATATTTATGAGAAGCGGACACACACACACACACACACACACACATACACACACACACGAGAGAGAGAGAGAGAGAGAGAGAGAGAGAGAGAGAGAGAGAGAGAGAAAATGTTACTAGTCCAGGCTGGCCTCTACCTGTATCTCCCTACTTCCCTCCAACCCTCCCCTTTAGGGTCACCATACGTACACCCCACTAGAGTATCAGTGGTGGAAATAGGCCTTGTGATTGGAGTTGAAAGGAGCTGTGTGGAAGTGGGAGCGTTGTATGCACACCGCGCACATGTGATAATGGAAGGCGTATGTATCCTTTAAACTGCCAGTTTCTAGGGCGTGAGCCACATCCTCCAGCACACAGTAGAACCCCTGGTTCCTTCTGGGTACCTGCTCTCTCTTCCCCATAGGATTCCAGTATAGTCAGCCCTTGCCAGCTCTGGCCTACCTGGCTCTCTTCCATCAGACTGCACCCACACAGTTTTGGCATCCCTCCTCCCAAGCTGTGGAGCCACCAAAGCCCACACATCTCAGGGATGAACTTGGTGAGGGATTTTTTTACCGGCCGCGGGGAGGTGAACGGGTCTGGAATGCGTTTAGTGAGTAAGAAGAGGCCCCAGACTGGTGAGACCAGGTTGGGGTTGGAAAGAGCATGCACACGGGGTCCCACCCACACAGGTGTGTGCAAAGTGATCTAGTGCCCAGGGCTACCCTCCTGCCGCCAGTTCAGCTCTCACGACGACGACGATCCGACACCCTGACGCTCTTTGAACACTGCAAAGCGAGGACCCAAATACGCCCCGTCGGTCCCCGGACCCTCTTTAGGGCCTGGCGTGGCTTCACAGTCTCGAATCCATCCCTGCGCAGCCCCAGTCGCAGCGACCTGGTGTTGACGCCGGGTTGGTCCCTGCGAGTTCCCCAGCGGTTCCAGCTGCGCTGCTGCAGTGCCACCCAGCGGCCATTCCGAGAACTGTGGCCGATGCCTCCCGAGGTTCCCCCGTTGGCTGGTGCGCACTTCCCCTGCCCCTCCCCCGTTTCCTAGCTGCGCTCGGGGGCGCGGGGTGCTCCTACCTCGGGGCAGTGCCCGGAAGGGCGGGGCGCGGCGCAGCGGCGGCGCTGGGCTGTGACCCCGGTGGTTTCACTTCTGGATCCCACTCCGCTGGGGCTGGGAGAGGAGGACCTGGGTGGGGGCGGCAAGGGCGGTACCTGCGGGCAGGCGGGACCCCTGGGGTGTCACGCGACCCACGGCTTCCTGCGCTCCCCACCGCCCCTAGGCTCCACTCCACTGTTCCCAGATCTGTTGCGTGTCCGCAGCGGCCGCCGCCCCGTCGGGGCTACAAGACCCCCGAGAGGCGCCGGGCGGCGTGGGCGGCAGGAGGGGAGAGCTGTGAAGCCGCAGGCCTGGGGTTAAGCTGCCGGCTGCTGGGACGCCAGGCTGTTTCTCAGAAACGTGGCTGGCCCTTCCCTCACGCCCT
Source organism: Onychomys torridus (assembly GCF_903995425.1). Classification (NCBI taxonomy): domain Eukaryota; kingdom Metazoa; phylum Chordata; class Mammalia; order Rodentia; family Cricetidae; genus Onychomys; species Onychomys torridus. The sequence goes on from NC_050450.1 coordinate 86,619,729, forward strand.
TGGCTCCCACCTCACCCCTGCTCCTTCCCCATCACTGCATTGTCTCTCCCAGGTTCCCTGACTCGGGAGTCAGTGTCCACCTTGAGAAGGGGTGGAGAGCACTCCAGCACCCACATCCAGAGCCTCCCACAGTTCTACAGGTGGAGAGGCAGGAGCCTGGTACCTCTCTGCCCCTCACCTCTTTGGCTCAGAGTCTCACAGTCGAGACAGTGACATCTTGGGAAAATCCCAGACCACACGCTTCACCTCCTGCACCCACCTGCTAGGATTCTTAAGGTGAAGAGAGGGGAAACAGGATTCCCTATTCCTGGGTTTGCTTCGGCTGTTAAAGGATAGGCCTGGTGTCTACTGGAGCTTTGGGGTTAAAGTCGAGCTTAGAGGCCCAGCCCAAAGAAATCTGAAAGATTCACGACTCCAAGGAAAATTAAGATCCAGAAGGTAAAGTGCTGGAGGTCACCCAGAGAGTCACGAGGCTGAGACTGAGACCAGACTATGAGAACCGGTACCGAGGTTGTCCCGAGCTTTGCTGAGCTTTGCCCCAGCCCACTCAGCAGCTCTGCAAGAAAGGCTGAGAATGTAATTCCAGTGGGGGTGGGTTGGAGCTTGAGTTGGTGGTGGGACAAACGTGTGTGTTGGGGGGGTAGCACCTGCCCCCCTGGTTCCCATCCATCAGCCTCCCCCAGGGCTGTGGTTTATTTGACTAGGCTGCTTTTCTGGGCCAGGGGGCAGAGGGGAGGGGGAGTAGATGGGAAAAAAAATTCTAGGGCTTCCTGCCCCTCACTCCTGAGTAGGGGGTGGTGGCGGCGGCAGGTTACATCACTCACAAGCACTAACCTCCGTTCTTTCCACTCAGATCTTTTTCCTTGTGTATGTGCTTATTATATACATGGGGGGGGGGAGGTGCTCTGTTATTTGGGGGCAGGGAGGCAGCTGCGTACTTCACAGGTCAAGACAGAGTTAAAAACAAAACCACAGCAAACTCAACACCCGTGTCCTTCAGGGACTTTCCATGACACCTTCCTCCTTTCCCCCAAGCCAAGGAGTACCTCCCTAGAGGCCCCCAGGCCAGGTGCTGTGGCTTTTGGCTCGTATGCAAACAACTGTCTGCCTGGGGATGCTCCAGGGGCAGAATTTATGGCCTGGGTGGGACATCCACTTCACTGTCTTCCTCAGGCCATCCCTGGTAGTCTGCAGCTCTGGTGTCTAATGCCCCGGGATTTTAAGGATGGGTAGGAGGGAAGGGAACTGGTCCTTTTGGTCCTTTGCCTCCTCCTACCCTCAGGTGGCAGTTGCCCGCAGGTGGAGCTTTGGGTCCTCCAGCCTTGCAGGTGGCCTGGGGTGTGGAGTCATGGGGTTGGGAGAGGCTGCAGGTGTGAGGTGGCATCTCTTGCTGGGGGCCACAACCCCTCTAAATTGACACTGGTCACTAGTGCTAGGAATGTAAAGTGTTAGGCTGGAGGGAAATGCCCCCCACCTCCTTGAAAAGGGTTCAAGGTCTCCCTGTCTCCCCTTCTTCCCCCAGCTCCTTCTCCTTGGGAGGGAGTGGGTTTGAGGAAGGCCATATATATGCCTGCTGGTTAACTAAGGGAAGGCTGCTTCTGAGTGATTCATGCTAAAATACAAGGACAGGCTGGCCTGCCCTTCCCGGTCTCCTGCCCTGGGAGGATTTGCTAGAAGTCCTCAAAGCAAAAGGGAGAAAGATACTGCTATAATAGAGTTGGGGTGTGGGAGTGAGATACCCCACCACCAACTTGCTCAAGGACTGAGATTGTTAAATCCAAACTGCAGAAGCCTTGAGACAGGGCAAGGGAGACATGTGTATCCAGCCTTTTGACATTGTGACATGATGCTGTCATCTACAAAGTTCGTATCCAAGAACTTTGTAAGTGACTTAAACAGAACCTCGATGTTTAACTTTATGATTTGTGTGTTGGGCTGCATTCATGGTTATCCCTGGCCATATGTGATCCATGGGCGCAGGTTCAACATGCCTTTGAGGGAGCTTCACGAAGCTTACAGAAGGCCAGGCTTCTCATACTCCTCCAGGTGTCTTGGAGTAAATATCAGGTAAACAAGACGAGGTTATGTCACTCTGATGGGAGCCCCCCATGTCCCACTTCACCTTACATTTGAGTCCCCAAGTGTCTACAGACTGCTTGTAACTTGTCTGAGTTTAATGAACTACAACTCAGGCTTCTCACCGTTTTAGAGATCCACAGTTGAAAAAGCCCCGATTCCCTTACTTGTCTATCTCTCAAGACCCTGTCTTGGGGGGGAGGGTAGTGAAGTGATGTGGAGTAAGGAGACTCTTCTGAGGGTACTTACCGATCCTGCTGTGTCCAGAGCCCTGTCTGCCAGAAGCCCTAATGAGCTTTAGGACGTGTGCATCCAGAACTCTGCTATGGCCTCAGGGGCCGGGAGGGCGCCAGAGGCAGGCTCAGCAGTGCGTCTGCGGAGCAAATTTACTGACTTCTGTCCACTGATTTTGATATTTTGGCTTTAAGAAAAAGCCAAGACAAAATTAAGGAAATATTCCCCAGGGCAGATTGAACTCCCTCGGTTTTTTGACAGCAACCATGACAAATGATGAGCGTACAACGGGACTAATTTTAAACACACCAGGATTTTATTTATTTATTTATTATCAGCGTAAAAATCAAACACAGTAAAGAAAACTTTACAATATCAGCAAGCTGCTTGTACAGGAGCTGCACTCCTTGTGTTCCAGCGAGGTTTGCACGGCTTCCCTGAAAGTGAACTCTGGACAAACTTTATGGGGTGGTACAGCCTCCCAGTGGTGGGATTCGGGGAAAACTCCAGAGGAGGAAAGAGCTGCCGCCAAGAAACACAGGCAAGGGGAAAGGCCAATGGCACAGGCCATGTGGTAACTTCTAGGTGAGGGTTCCCTGAACCCCAAACCACGCTTTGTTCCTCTCTCATCACGCTGCAGACAAGGGTCATCCACAGACCACACGTGTGGTGGCTTTGACAACCAGAAATTAAAAATAAGCTATGGTTTTTTCCAGTAGCCAAAATGATCCTTCCCCTGTGCTCACAGACTGAGAACCTGAGCATACAAAACCACAGTCTGGGTGAAGGCATGTCTGCTTTTACATGACCTGCTAATTCTTTGCAACCCGCAGTAATTTGGTTTCCATGACTCCACAGAGGCAGGCCCACCAGGAAGAGCCTTGTGCCAGCTGGGAAAAGGTCCTCATATTGATGAGTGGCGGGCAGCCACACCAGACATTTTAAAAGGCTGCTCCATTTCCCTAGCGTGTTAAAATGTGTGTGTCTTTGCGGGGAGGTAAAGAAACAAAGCTGTGTTTGAGACAAAGTGGCAAGTCCAGTGGGGCTGCTCTGTGGGCTCACTGGAAGGATGGAGGTGAGGACCATGTGGGGAAACTCTTAAGACTATGAGGGCTAATGGCTGTGGTCTCACAGACAGGGAGGGGACAAAGCTAAGCAACTGTTCTGGTTCTCTGTGGCTCACTCACATTGGCTCCAAGATCCAGCCTATTCGCTAGCTTTATGCAACAAAAGATAAAGAGACTTTTAGACGTTAGTAGCCTCCCTCCACAGTGGCACTGGCCTCACTGTGAGCTTGTACTCTTTTTTTTTTTTTCATGCCCTTCTAACCAGACACAGGATTTACAGCAGAAATTTATAACTAGACAGCATAATACCCTTCCCCCAAAGCAACTTTACTCTATAGACAAGATCACAGCAAACCTCACATCACCCTGGAAGGTAGATATCACTATGACTTTACATCTTTAATCAAAACAGTAATGTTCCAATTTCAGATAATAGCTCATATGATAGCAATGGATAAGACAGTCCACAGTTGGAATGTTTACAGGGAACAGCACATCCAACTTCTTCAAAGTGCAAAAGCCTATTTAGCCTATTGATGGCTTGGTGGTTACAGCTGGGGCAAGACAGATGCAGCCTTACATTCTGAGCCCACCCTAGGTCAAAGCCCACATGTGTCTTCTAGGCCCTTCCAAGTCCATTGTCTTGAGAACCAGTGGTTCACTGATCATTCCCATGGCTGGCCAGTCCTGCCTTCTTAGGAAACAGTCCTAGGGTAGCCTGGATTTAGCCTTTGGTTGCAGAGAAGAATGTAGGTTCCCCAATCATGTTGCCCAGACCGCTGTCTGTTGAGGCTTCCTGGACAGCCCTCTGTATAAAACAGCATCTTTATCCTTTGAGACGTGACAGTATATATTGTCCATCTTCTGTTGAGGCTCTTGTTGCTGATTTTCACCCCCTCTTTCTTTTTCCTTCCTGAGTAGAGAAGTCTTAATTCAAGGTTCCTGCATCCTCAAAGATGCCCAAGCACTTTTACAAATCTGAACTGTCTCAGTTGCCAAGCCTTACTAGAGTCCAGTGGGATGCACCTGACAGTGAGAACCATGGACCAACTTTATCCTTATTGTCTTCTTGCCTGCCCTGGAGTATGTTTCAAAAGTTTGCTTTCTCTGTTTGTTTCTACCTTCCTACCTCTCTATCTCTCTGTCTCTCTTTGAGCAGGGCTTGGAAGCCAGGGCCTCTGCCATGCTAGCACGAGGCAAAGAAGCATTCCTGCACTGAGCTACACCTTAGCCTGGGAGTAAGGTTTGTCCCCTTACAGCACACTAACCTTCACACTTAGTAAGGGGACAAGGAAGTTGAGGAGAACAAAGATGCATATCTACTTAGAAACCTTCTATGCCAATGTGACATCTGTTGGTTACAGAATACTTCAGTTAAGTAAGATTTTTGTGCTTTAAAATGTTCCTCTTTGCAAAAGACACCTGGGGCCATTTTCTTCAGGGGTTGCTGAGGATATGGATGGTCCACCCAAAGTGGTAAGCACAGAAAAGGGAGAAATTTTGTCGTGGATGATTCCAGAAGCAAAGTCAGGAAGGGCTGAGAATGAGTGGGAGAGATAAGGCTAGCCGGCTGGTCAGCGCCCGGCACTGTTTCTTTGCGGGGAATGATTTAAGGCATACAAAGATGGGTGTGTTTTCCCTTTCCTGGTGGTAATGCTGAGAGGTGAGGGGAAGGAGTCTCCTGTTGAGTTCTGTGCAGTACTTCAGATCAAGGCGAGGAGGAGCATCTGGAGAGCTAGTTCTGCTCTTCTTTCCACCCTCACCCCAACTCTGTCACCTCGGCTGCAATGGAACTTCTTGTGGGTTTGGTTGGCCCCCAGTTTGCAGCCCCCTTGGGTGTGTGGTTGGAGCTTGCTTCTGAGAGGGCTGGTGGGAAAGGAAGGAAAGGCCCACAGGGCTTATGGTGGGGGCCCCTGTGTGAGAAAGCTGAAGCCTCCTCAGGACTTCACAGCCCCATGGAGGATGCAAATCCCTACCCCTTCTCACTTCAGCCCCCATCTCCATCAAGGGGGGCCCACAGGTAGCACAAGGAACACATTCACTGTCCGTGCTAACCACCGCACCTCACCAGGCTCAACTGCTACACTCAAGAGCTTCAAGCTTAGGCAGGACCCTGGAGCTGTGAGCCTCTGCTGGGGCTCAGAATGATTCTTTGAAGGTCAAGGCTCTGGGGGTGTGCACATCATTCAGAAAATAGCCTTAGGGGATGGAAGTCACTCAGCAAGTCCACGGTCACAGGATAGAGTCCTGTCTGTGGAGGTTTCTGGGCTAGAAGAATGGTAGTTCACCACCTTGAGATGACAAAGCGTGCGCGCGCGTGCATGCGTGCAAGCACGCACAGCAGACTTCAACAGCACTCTGGAGGAAATGACCAAGTGCCCATCTCTGCATCTTTTCCTTCTAGTCCCTGCCTTCCAACTCACTCTCTCCCCGCCATGGTGTCTCCACTCCCCAAGTCCACAGGATGTGAACTATCTCAAGCATAGACTAGGCAGGTCCTCTTTCACAATGGTCATAAATAATGTGGCACAGCTCAGATTCAACTCTGCTGATAAACGGTGGTGTGCTAAAGACGCCCAGTCCTGTAGCTGAAGCCTCAGACACACGGAACTGTTGCCATGGAATTTCATGCCCCGTCCCACCCGCTTTCCCTGAGACAGACACCATGCTACAAAGCAGGCCAAGCCATTTGTGTGTCTGAGGTGGAACGTTTTAATTACTGGCATGGCATAAATGAGCTGAGTGAGAGCCGACTCCATAAGCCCTTTAGAAGGAAAATGCTAATCAACCAGGAACTTGGGATTCTTGGCTCCTGCAGAAATGTTCATAAAGCTAGCTCTTAATTTGTAAATAGGCGCCATGGAGCTGTCCCTGTAAGCAGAACTTACTTTCCCTCACGCAGTTCTTAAAAAGGAAAGAAAGAAAGGGGCCTGGCAAGCAGCTGTGGATGCCAATTCGTGTGCACACTTTGGCAAGACCAAATCACCTTCCTGTTCCTTGTTCCTCCTCAGGGTCTCCTCAGGTTCATGACTCAGTGGCTGAAGGAAAAACTTAATGCACTTACATTTTCACACCAAAGAGATATGAAACACGTTTTCATGTATGGACCTTCTTCCTAATGCCCACACATCAGGAGGTTTAAAAATAACCTGTGGTTACTGAATAATCGTGTATCAGAGTCGGGAGGGACCATCAAGAAGGTCTCAACCCAGCTCTTATTTTATGGTTGAGGAAATTTAGCTTTTAGAACTAAATGATTTGTACAAAAGCACACACTAATTAGTGGCAGATAGATAGGAGCTTGGCACATGCATTTTTTTTTTTTTTTACTTCTATTCCAGGTCTTCTTGATGTCTTGGTGCTTGTGTGTGTAGTGACAAAGCTGATTGGTCCATCTACAGAATGAGACAGACTTTCAAGACCCTTAGTGGACTGTGGCAGCTCCAGTTTTAGAGAGCAAAACCCCAGAACCCTGATGGTGAACATCTCAGCACTCAGTAGGTTGAGGCAGGAGGATTGGAGTTCTGGTCACCCTCAGCTCCAGGCCCATCTAGGCAGCAGGAGGACCGTTTTAAAAATGAAATAAAAGCCACACGTGTCTAACCTGACTTTGGAGCATCCTGATCAGAACATCTGTGGTTCCCGTCCCTGGATCTCACTCCTGTGGCGGGGGAGGCTAATCGGCACATTCCGGGTCCTCTGTGTATGTGCTGGTGTAAAATCACTTTCAAATGTTCTTTGGGTTTCCAACCAGTACTCCACGAAGGTGACAAGAACTGCCAACCCATGTGTCCTACACACTCCGCTCTGCCAATCTCCCCTCCCCTCTTTCTTTCTTTCCTTTCTGTCCCCTGGTGCTGGGGATTGAACTTGGCAAACACTACCACTCGGCTATGTCCCTAGCCTGCTCTGCCAATCTCAATCAAAGACACAGACATCAACACCCCTCAGTGGATGACTCCTGGGTGTCGGTGATACTCTGTATTTAAAAGCATTGGTTCCTCTGGAGTAAAATTCTCTTCCAGACAGCTGGTTTAGGCCAGATGACCTCAGGTTTTCCCTGGTGGCAGGCAGGTGAAGCAGAAGGGTCCTCAGATGGCTTCTGTTTGGTTTTGCTTGTGCTATAGGAAGTGAACTGAAGTTCGGAAGAAAGGCTCCTCCCTTACTGGCAGCAGGTACTTCCTGTAGTCTGCCTCTTTCTTACTGTTGGACTGTGAAGGGAGAGGAGACTGGGTTCTAACCCTTCTGCCTTGTGCTAGTGCCCGGGGGCAAGGGCAGCTGGTCAGCTCTTCCACTGTGTGGATCTGGGCATAGGATCAAAAGACCTTTCCACATATGGCTGCTATATCCCAGCGAATGTCTCCTGCAGCCCACCGAGGACTGTTCCAGTTGGCAACAAGCTCCAGTGGATGGCTGGCTATTGCTACAAAAGATAATGAGCCAGATACTTCTTTGGCTTTTAAATCCCATCAAATTCAACTGATGGGAAAGGAAGGTTTCACAAAGCAACATGATGGCCCTGCAAACAGTTTCTGGATGAAGACAGTGTTTCCCTGACTGTTCCTGTGAATATGACTGAGTGCTAACATAACTGGGCAGAACCGTGGGTGTGAGTTCAGTCTACTGGGTAAGGCTATCATCAGTTCTAAAAGACAATGTTGACCCTTAGATCGTGAGCTCGGAGACTGATGCTCACTTCAGCATGGCCCTGTGTTCTCCTCTAGCGATGTGAGAGGAGAATTCGTAACGATCGTGGCTTCGATAGCCACACATGTTACACTCAAAGGGGTCACGGAAACCATGGCACCCCATGTGGATGGTAAACATCACATAATCTAGGAAGAGGACATGGCAGTGGTCACACCGGAATACATCCATCACCTCTCCTTCTTTGCTGATCACTTTGATGGAGTCTCTCAGGCAGATGGGAGGGGGCTTCAGGAGTTCAAAGGAGCGAGGGACCTCCTTCAGAAGCGGCATCCCATTGCGGGCCTGGGGAAGGACCATGTGGCTTTGCTGATAGACATGATTCTGGCGATCCTCGTGGTTGCTGTCAGTGTCTGTAGAGTCGTGGGCACTATTGTTGGGGGACAGACCCCGCTCAGAAGGCAAGTTCTTCTCTGGCAGGAGGATCCTTTTCTTTTCCAGCTCCTGTGGGGCCCCGTTGGGCATATCAGCCCGGGTGAGTGCTATAGGATACATGCTGCTGATAACTGGGACCATCTCCGAGGTGGGAGCAGGTGGAGTCTGGACTAAGGGGCGAAGGGCTTCAGCCCCAAGGTAGCTGATGGCGTTATTGATGGCTTGGTCCATCATTCGGGTCTGCATCATCTCACTCTCCTTCTCATACGTGTAGCCGGGATTGTAGTTGACGTCAAAGCAGTGGCGTTTCTCACCTGGAGCAAGTCAGAAGAGAAGTTAGTGAAGAACTAGCCGGATTCAGAAAGTGGGGAAAGATCTTCTCCAGAGTCCTCCCAAAGCGGGCAAGGGTGAGCTGTGCTGCCGCTCACTGGCACCCAGCCATGGTAGGGATGCTCCGTTCCACAGGGAGATAATCTCAGGGGGTGCTACCTGCCAGTCACATGTTTGAATTGTCCAAATTAAGCCAGTGGATAAAAGAGAGGGGCAGTGAGGCCATGTTGTGAGGTGTGTCCACTGGAGAAAGGGGGAGGGCATGGGAAGTAAAGACATCAGGACAAGCTGGGGTGGGCGGGCTGCCACTGAGCAGAGGTCTGGGGCCTCCACATTTTCACTGTGTGGTAATCAGCCTGTAATATTAGGTACTGCAAAGAGTAGGGGTCTCAGTGATTAGCTATAGCAGCTTGCGGCTTGGCTCTCTCCTAACTTTCTCTCTCTTTCTTTCTTTCTTTCTTTCTTTCTTTCTTTCTTTCTTTCTTTCTTTCTTTCTTTCTTTCTTTCTTTCTTTCTACGACAGACAGGGTTTCATGTATCCCAGGCTAGCCTTGAACCCTTGAACTCAATATATAGCTGAGCATAACTTTGAACCCTTGATCCTCTTGCCTCCACTTCTCAAATGCTGAGACTACAGGCATGTACCTGTATGGAACCCTGGGCTTGGTACACTCTAGGAATGCACTCTACCCCGGCCCTAGGAAAGTTTTTTATTTTTTATTTTACTATTATTTTTATTATTATTATTATTATTATTATTATTATTATTATTATTATTTGGTTTTTCGAGACAGGGTTTCTCTGTGTAGCTTTGCACCTTTCCTGGAACTCGCTCTGTAGACCAGGCTGGCCTTGAACTCACAGACATCCACCTGGCTCTGCCTCCCGAGTGCTGGGATTAAAGACATGTGCCACTACCACCTGGCTAAGGTTTTGTTTTTGTTTTTAAACAACTTCTGCCCATTTCTTAACATGTGCTGCATTGGGGGGGGGGGGGCTTGTTTGTTATTGTTTTAAGACAGGGTCTCTCTATGTAGCCCAGTCTGCCTTTAACCCATTATCTTCTCGAGTCAGCCTCTAAGTGCTGAGATAAGGAGATGAGTGTCGGCCAGCACGCCTCCACTGGAACTGATTTGCACTTGACAGATGGATCCTAGACGCATCTGGATCCTTAGGACCCATCGCACACATAACTGAAGAGGTCTCCTTGAGGTCGTCCTCTCTATTTCCCATGTCAGACTGCTGGGAACTTCTGAAAACAGAGTTAGCCACCAGCAGCACACTGAGTGCTGTGTGTCAGGAAAGAGAAGAGGCTCTCTGGCCCTGGAGCAGCCAGGGAGCCGTCAGCAGTGGTGGCTAACAAAGAAAAGAGAGTGTGGGAGATGGGATGGTACTGGGTGTGGCTCCTAAGTCACTATGTTGACTTTGGATCCTGGAGAGTTTTGCTGTGTTGTGTCCTTCTTTTTTAAAACATTCCCTAGGCATCCCAGAGTTCCAAAATTGTCACTGCCTCACAGAAAAGGGTTCGGAAATAAAAGAAAGAAAACAGCGGGCTGGAGAGATGGCTCAGAGGTTAAGAGCACTGGCTGTTCTTCCAGAGGTCCTGAGTTCAATTCCCAGCATCCACATGGTGGCTCACAACCATCTGTAATGAGATCTGGCACCCTCTTCTGTATACATAATAAATACATCTTTAGAAAGGAAGGAAGGAAGGAAGGAAGGAAGGAAGGAAGGAAGGAAGAAGGAAGGAAGGAAGGAAAGAAAGAAAGAAAGAAAGAAGAAGGAAGGAAGGAAAGAAAGAAAGAAAGAAGGAAAGAAGGAAAGAAAGAAAGAAAGAAAGAAAAAAGAAAACGGCCCTGTAAGAAAACACAGGGACTGAGGGACTCGGTGTCTATCCTGAGTGGTCTCTACTCCAGCAGGGCAGAAACAAGATGTTTAGGCACAAAACTGGAGCGAAACTATGGTGTGGATGTCGTGGAAGTGCTGCTTATTTATGGGACATGTGCTTTTACTCTAAATGCCCCATTTGAGGTTTGAACCAGGGAGGACCTCATATTCTGTTTTTAAAAGGGGAGCAGATGAGGGAGGCACTGTTGACTGCGTTTGGGACCCTTTCCTTCTATCCGGTTCTTCCTGCCACGCTCAGTCTTTACAGGAGAGGAGGTGCCAAGTCTTACTGCAACATGATGTGCCCAGGTTGGATAGCACACATGGAGACCTGCCCTTTTCTGAAGGGAAACGGAGGAGGAGTGGATGTGAGGAGGTGGGGAAGATGGACTGGGAGGACGGGAAGGAGGGGAAACTGCAGTTGGGATATGAAAAAAATTTTTAAATGGGGGGCATTATAAGATCTCATATAGGCAAAATAAGTCCTTTTGGTATCACCTGTATATTTCAATGTTAAGGGAATGCAAATATTTCAGAAGTGCTCTGGGGAAGAAATGAATTCTTGGAAAAATCTAACTCTTGAGGAGGGTCTTGATGAACTGGCAGGATCTGGATTGTTCTGTCTGAGGAAGGAGAGAGGATGAAGGCTGAGAGGATGTGGGCAGGAAGAGAACGCTGGATAAGGGGCTTCTCAGACTCCACACAGCCTCACACTGTAATGGCCACACACTGGGGTAGCTGCGGTGGTTAAGATGGGCTTTAGTCACACGGGCTAGTTTGGACTGGTTTAACTCTGGTTCCATCCGCTACCAGTTGCGAGACCCTTCATGAAATGAACATGGTAACTCCTCACAGGGTCACTGGGACAGTGCCAGACACACACAACACCTGGCACATGCCAGTATTCTCTTCCTTTCCTTCCTTCCTTCCTCCCTCCCTCCTTTCCTCCCTCCCTCTGTCCGTCCCTCCCTTCCTTCCTAACATTATTTAGTTGCTTTGTGTATAGGGTACATGTATGTGCCACAACACGCTTGTTATAGTCAAAGGACAACTCATAAATGCCGGTTGGTCTCATTCTACCATGTGGGACCTCAGTTTTGAACTCAGGTTGCCAAGCTTGATACCAACTACCCTCATCTGCTGAGCCATCTTACCGGCCCCAGCTCTCCTTCACGGGGATCAAAGTTTATAAATGTCCTGTGTGCATTCAGGCAGGTTGTATCCCATATCATGGGAAAGAAAGATCTGTGGGGGGTGGGGATGGGGTGGGGAAGCAAAAAAAAAGATCCAGGCCTATGATCCCAGCTACCCCTGAGGCTCAGGGAAGAGGATCAGGCTGATGACCTGCTTGGGCTACAGAGAAAGTTCAAGGTCAGCCTGGGAAACTTTGTGAATATTTGTTGCCAGAAGTCACAGGTCTGGGGACAGAGCTCAGTGGCTGGGTGCTTGTCTAGCATGTGTGAGGTCTGGGTCCAATCCGAGTATCACAATCAAACAGACAACCCTTGAAACCCCACAGTAGGGTCAAATGACATTCTGAATGGCCAACCACACAGTAAATGCCAAATGCCTCTGAGGAAAAGAGGCCTTGGTGAATGTCACAGCGACGTGCTGGACACAGGCTGGAGGCAGAAAGGCCAGCCAGGAGAGCGGTCCATCAGATGCATTTACCTTGCATCCCCATTACCTTACAGACACGTTACTTTCTAATCTAATATCCGAGAGAAAAAAGAAAACAAAGAAAAGAAAAAATGCCCTAACTTGGCAACTCACTAGGAAGCAACAGAAACGATGCATTTGCCAAAGCAACCAATGGCAGTGATAGTATTTCCAGCTCCCTGGATGATGGCTGATGGTAGCAGTGACATGAACTGCTGAGTTCACACACACCCATCCCCCTGGAAACGAAGCAGGAAGGATGAAATCTGGTTCCTTAGACTTTTCAAGGTCATCCATGGTTTCTCAGTGTGGCTGGCCCTGCCAAACTTCCTACATCCCAGGAGATGTCCAATCTCTTTCTCTTTTCCTGCGATAGAGAGGCTGTGGGAAGTTTCTGGGGCTGGGTAGGCACATCACCACCTCTTTCTGTTTCTCCTTTCTCCTAGGAGTGTGCTTTCCATACCCAAGCTTGTGAATTCACACTCCACACCACCTGCATCCCCTCTCAGCAAACAGCTGGGATACATGAGTGGAAAGTGGCCAGGCGGGGGTGGGGGGGGACAGAACACTGGAAGAATGGAAACAGGTGACTGAGCTGTGCGGTTAGCGCAGACCATTGTTCAAGGAGGAGAGGAGAGCACCTCAGATCTTCATGCGCACACAGCTCACCCCATCAGATCCCCTCATCTCCCAGTTACCGTAACCTGATGGCTGCTGATGATTATCAGTCACCTGCAGACCCGATGACTCAGTGTGTATGAAACTCAGAAGGGGTAGGCTACAGTAATTGAAAAGCCAACAGCTCACGTTTCTCTAGTAACACACTCATAAAAAAGGTTAGTCAAACCACAGGAGTATAACTGCTTCCAAGGTGGCTCAGAGCCTCGGGTCCACATCTAGTCAGCTCGAACCACACCTTTGAATGATTCATGATACCAGATTCAGGCAGCATAGAGGTTTTCTTCTGGTGAAAACACAAATGGCATTAATGGTCCTAAGTCAGAAGCCGAGCCTGCTTGGTTGGGCCGCTCCTTCCTTATGAACCTCCTTAAAGGTGCTCAACCTACGTTTTGGTAATTCTCAATGAACAACTGCCCACCTGCATTGATGCATTGGGGGCTGGGCATGGCTGTTGGTTTTGACTGTCAACTTGGAAGCCTAGGATCACAGACTGGGCATGCAGACTTAGAACTCTGTCCTCAGGGCCTAGGGTCAAGATCCACTACAGAATCCGTTCACTTCTGGTCCTTACACTTCCCACAGCGCCTTATATATAAGATACCAATGATAAAGCTACTTTTCCTGAGGTCCTACGGTACTGGGTTGTGTTAGAGACTTAGCTCACTGCCACACTTTATCAGCCCTTCAAGGTTGATAGCTTTTAAGGTGGACTGTCATCTCTGACAGATGAGGAACTGAGAGCCCAAACAAGTGGCTTCCCTTTTCCAAGGTTGTCCATGGTGAACCGAGAACCAGGCCCAATCTAAGAGTCATGTCTCAGCACACTAGAGGCTTTCTTGCCCATGGTGGCTCAGCCCTCCACAGGCAGCGACTTCAGATACTCTGCTGGGATAGTTCCCGGAGCCATGGCAGAGGGCATTTAGTGGCAACAACTGTGGCATTGTATTCTTTCTTCTCACAATCATCGGCATCCGCTTTTGAGAAGCATCTACAATGCAGAGTTGTGATGCCTGCATCGTGCTTCACAGAGCGCCCTACACACACACAAGCACTCATAAAGTGATGGCCTAATATTGTTACTGATGCTCTGAGAAATACAGACATCACTGCAACCCCACAGACAAGATGCAGCGTTTATATTACTTCACTGCGAGGCAGCATCCTCTGACTTCATGGGGGAGCCAAGCATGTCGTCGAAAAGAGAGTAGGAGAGGAAAGTGTGGGACACTTCAGAGATGTGCGACATACAGCATGGGCACATATGCAGCTCTTCTTCCAGGTGTCCTTGGTTGGGGGGGGGGCGCAGTCGCAGGCACAGCCACAGCAAGAGGCAGAGTACTGCACAGGTTTGAAGCACAGAGTGGGAACGGGCACAGAGGGGGACCAGGGACAGGGATGTGGGAGGGAGGGCATCCAGACCCAGAACCTGGAAAGGGCCCAAAGAGGTGTGAAGGAGGAGGCTGAGGCAAGGCAGAAGTGAGCTGCACTGTTAAAGCAGGAGAGGCAAATGGGAGCAACTTCAAGGGGTTTTATTGTCTAAAGAGGAAGGCAAAAATGATTTGACCTCCAGAAAAACAATGCAAACCCAGTATTACAGTCAATGCCAGGTAATGGACATACATGGATTTGAGACAGGTTTCTCTGTGTAGCTTTGGAGCCTGTCCTGGATCTCTCTCTGTAGACCAGGCTGGCCTTGAACTCACAGAGATCCACCTGTCTCTGCCTCCCGAGTGCTGGGATTAAAGGTATGCCCCACCACCGCCCAGCACAAACACATGGATTTTGAGTCTTGAAGTTTCTCAGATCACTTAAGTATGTTTGTTTGTTTGCTTATTTATTTATTTATTTAGTTAGTTAGTTAGTTATTTAATTATTTATATTTTTTGACATAGGGTTTCTCTATGTAACAGTCCTGGAACTCGCTTTGCAGACCAGGCTAGTCTCGAACTCACAGGGATTCATCTGCCTCTGCCTTCCAAGTGCTGGGATTAAAGGCGTGCACCACCACCGTCCGACTTTAAGTGTGTTTCTTGCTGCCTCCTATTATAGCCCACAAGTATTTTCACTCACTTTACTGCAAGCACAGAAGGAAGGAAGGAGGGAAGGAAGGAAGGAAGGAAGGAAGGAGGGAGGGAGGGAGGGAGGGAGGGAGGGAGGGAAGGAAGGAAGGAAGGAAGGAAGGAAGGAAGGAAGGAAGGAAGGAAGGAAGGACAGGAAGGACAGGAAGGGCAGGGCAGGCAGATAAGCAAGGAAAGTAGGGTGCCCAGTGTTTGTGGTGTTTCTGATCTCAACCTAAGGGAAACTGGAATTACTAACATTCCCTCCAGGAGATGGTCAGCCGGCAGCAGGAACGGGGAGAGAGTAAACCCTCTGAGGGTGACAGGGAGGAAGCCTGAGCTGGAGACTACATTGTGTTGCTGCAGAGGTCTTTGCCGGCTGCAACATGCTGCCCATGCTTGAGTGTCACCTGTCCTCAAGGTCTTACAAGCCAAGACAGCTCTTTTCTCAAGGAGACATACTCTGGACACAGAACATCCATCTTCAGGGCTTCCCTGCCACCAGCTCTCAGGGACCAGACTTCTGGCGACCCAAAGCTCCCTCAGCACAGGCGCCATGAGCTGCCCTAGTGACTTCCTGGGGAAGGAGGGCCACCCTAGACTGCAGCAGCAGCAGACCAGGGTTTGGTCCTGCTCTGTCTAGCTGGGTCTTCCCAGTGCCTTGGTTTTCTCTCCTTCCTGAGTCAAAGGGGCTTCTCTGGAGGCTCTCAACATCCTTAAAATGTGTC
Source organism: Onychomys torridus (assembly GCF_903995425.1). Lineage (NCBI taxonomy): Eukaryota > Metazoa > Chordata > Mammalia > Rodentia > Cricetidae > Onychomys > Onychomys torridus. Next base: position 86,635,530 of record NC_050450.1, read on the forward strand.
AACACCTTAATGCATATGGAACCTGAGACTTTGGCAGGAAAGATGCCTGCTACTCCTCACAGGGTGTTAAAACTGCTTCCTGCTGCTCTGTTAACCAAAGTAGGTGACTTTTCCTTCCCTCACCTCACAGAGAAAGCTGATGGTGCTTGCAGAAGTGTCAAAACCTCACTCACATGTTTACCACCGGTGACAAAAGTCTTTTTTTTTTTCTTCTTCATGTTCTTTTCAACACGGGAATTTCATTAAAAAAGTAACACATGCATTTTTTTTTTTTTTTCCAAAAGGAGATGTGGTGAGTCCTACTCCCAAGAAAAATAAAAACCAGGAAAAAGGAAAACTCAGAAACGAGTTACATTTTTCCTCCTTGTGGGAGAGAAATTTGCCCTCTGTTTTGGGCCAACTGTTTGAGGCTAGCCTGGCCCAGAGGATGGCCGAACATTATTTACGATAGGATGAGATTCAGATTAGGATGCTAGAGGCAAGTCTGTCTTGTCGTTTGGAAAGAAATCATCTCGATGCACATGAGACACGCTGCCCCTGCCAGGGGAGGGGTCAGCTAACTTGAGGGTTCTGTTTGACCTTTGCCCTTACAGTTCAAGAGGCCAGGGCAGCAAGGGCTAGTGTGAGAGCTGTGTGTTCACTCTTAGCAAGGATTAGAGGGAGTGACTCATTCGTCACAGCCCACTCAGTGCCATTTCCCTGGCGGCAGGAGCTTTTTAGAAAATGGTGCCTTGGAGAGGAGAGGGAGGAGAGAGGAGAGGAAGGAGAGAGGAGAGAGGAGGGGACGCTAGCTTGGGCTTATGATGCCGCATCCCATATGATGCCGAACCACAGGGATGCTCTGTTTTCCTTCCCTTGATGCCACCGCTGTCTAGCACAAAGGTTGGCTCAGCTAAATGATCCAAGGAATTTCCCTTTTAAATGATTTTCTTTCTGTTTTTGGTGTGTGTGTGTGTGTGTGTGTGTGTGTGTGTGTGTGTGTGTGTGTGTATAACCTATATGCAAGTGAGGCCTGATGTCCGCCTTGGGTGTCTGCCTCAATCATTTTCCCTCTTATTGTTTGAGACAGAGTCTCTCACTGAACCTGCAGCTTCCAGTCTGGCTACAGAGGCCGGTCAGCTAGCCCTGCCTGTCTCCTGATGGTCTGACAAAAGCTTTCATGTGGGTTCTGCGAAGAGGGTGAACGATGAATGGGTCCTCATGCTTGTCCAGCCCCGGCTCCCCCTCTGAGACAGGGTCTCACTATCAAGCTCTACCTGGCCCAGAACTCTTTGTGCAGAACAGATTGGCCTGGAACTCACAGAGATCTGTCTGACTCCAGAGGGTCCTAAAAAAACCCATCTCCTAAGAAAGGTTTAGGGTAGGAGTTAATGCAAGAAGATTAGGAGCGGGCCCCAGAACAAGAGTGCTGGGTGTCTGATAAGAAAGCTCTCTCGTTATTTTCTTCCCTGCACCATTCCTGGAGGTACTACAATACCAGATCAATGGGTGGAACGGGCAGAGCAAGCTCCCATCCCAACTCCCAGCTCAAAAGAAAATATCCATTTAACATATTGTCCTCAGATAGAGGGCATATCAGATATTAAGCTGATAAGAACAGATACTACACTTGATCTTAGCCAAAAGGCTGAGAAGCATCATTTCTTTGCTTTCTGAGGCAGGATCTTATGTAGGCTGTCCTTGACATTGAGAGGATGACCTTGACCTCCAAATCCTCTTCCCTCCGCCTCTCAAACTCTAGGGTTACATACATAAGTGATGCCCCACCCCAGGTTACTATTTACAAGAAGAGGGAATGGACACAGGATGGATGAGCAGGCTGTACAGGCTATCCTAAGTAAACATATGGATGTGAGAAAATGTAACTATTTTATTTAGAGTCTGAGCTTTAATCATTTTTTTTCCTGAAAAAAAAAATGGAAAAAAAAGAACTCAATCCAACCAGCACAAACCTTTAGGGACTGAGAATGTTACTCACTGCTAGAACATTTCCCTCACATCATTGAGGCCCCTGGGAGCCATCCTCCAAACAAACAACCCATCTCAGAATCCGACACTGGTGTACAGCACAAAATTTCTATCTTTAGAGCCTTGAGAAGAGGTTTACACAGTCAGGCTGTCCTAAACACAAGCTGGTTCGGCCTGACATTTCTAATTCGTCTCCCATAGGTGGGAGGGGCCTTCTGATCAGGCCATCATCTATTCAGTTTTCTCATTCACGAATGAGTAAACAGAGGCCCACAAAGCATTCTGTGATTAATTTAAAAGGCTCAGAAACACAGGTAACTGTTCTCCTGATTGTGCTATATTACCATATGCCAAAAGAAAAGAAAAAAAAGAAAAAGGGAAAAAAGAAAGCCCTCACTTATCCTGGGCCCAGAAGCTGCTACTTCAGCTAAAATCAAGAGCAGCTCTGCCTATTCACCCTGGTGAGCGCCCTGGGCTCTACAGTTAGTTCCAAGCTTAGGGTCACATAGACAGTCCTAGATGAACTCTATGGGACGCTAAACTAAACCAAACTAGTGAATTTGGGAAAGAGGTCTGTAAGGGGGGAGAGGGGGAGGTGGTATGAGGGAGGGGGATAACAGAAAGCAGGGGGAGCTTAACCAGGAACATACATGAATACGAAACTGTCAAAGGACAAGCTTTACTAATAAACAAAAAGAGCTAACTCTGCTAAGTTCCCAATCCTAGTGCCCCAAGATGTGATGGTTCAGAGAAGAGAGAACCTAGACCTTCCAAAGTCCACATCTGTGGAGAGTCTGGAGGTGGTCTGAAACCCTATAGTCAGAAACCACCTCATGGCTCTAGAGGCAACAGCAGAACCAAGTGGATCTGGACATAGGAAACATGAAAACAGACAAACAAAACCTACCACAGTAAGGAAGCTTTGCCTTAGCCATAGGTTTAAGCTAACCGTGAGGACTAGGTACCTTCTCTCAAACCCCAGTGCACTGACTAAAACTGGACTGACCGAAACGAAGACTCACTTCTTGGATTTCCTCGCCCCTCTCAACCCATGCTCCTCCCACATCAGCTTCAGCCATGTCTAGAGTCAAAACAGCCCCTCCTCAGTTAAGATTCCTGTGGAGAGACTGATGACCTATGCTTTCTTTTGTGCTCATCAGAGTCTATGCACACAAGTAAGGTGCAAAGATACACAGGGAATGCTTTGGCATCCTGATTGATCTGCTGGGCTTAATCTGTCTGTGGGAGTCACCATATGCCCCCTTGACATGTCTCCACAAGGGGAGGTAAAATGATTAGGAGAGGGAAATTTCCTAACCAGAAACAAAGCAACTTCAATCTGACATGATACATTGGTGGGTTCATTGACTGACTGACAGATTTTTCTTTTTCAAGATAGGGTCTTTCATATAGCCCAGCCTGGCCCCAAACTCACTAAGTGCTGAGCATAGCCTTAAGCTCCTGATCCTCTGGTCTCCACCTCCCAAGTTCTGGGGATGTAGGAATAATCCACCATACCCTTAGATTACATCTCATTCATCTATTACCACACCCTTGTCTTTTGAAGACAGAGTCTCTCTCTATAGCCCCAGCCAGCCTGGAACTCACTATGTAGACCAGGATGGTCTCAAACTCCCACAGATCCATGTGTCTCTGCCTTGTGAGTGCTGGGATTAAAGATATGTGCTAAAATTCATTCTTGAGGTGAATAAAAGCATACCAAAAATATCCAGCTAATAACAGAAAAATAAATAAGCAGAAATACCAATTTCAAAATCTATGGGTTCTTTCAACATATAATTCAATTGAGTGTCTACTTACAAACTGTTACCTATACCAGAACAATCTTAGAGTTAAAAGTAGACAGGCACTCGGTACATATCAAAGCTACTAGAAGGAATGAATGTAAGAAAACTAAAGTCAGAATTCAGAAGCAGCAAGCAGCTTCACAAAAAGATATTAACAAATTTTAGAACATTATTAGATATTATTAGATATATTAGAGAAAGGTTTTTATTCACATGATAACTATTTTTGTTCAGAACCACCAACTTTCAATTTGTAATAAAACTGACACACATTCAGCTAAGCTGCTTACAAGTCTATTTAAAATACTATGGTCACAAGTGTGTAAACATCTGGGAGAATCATGAAATGGCCCCACCATTTGTAAGTCCCCAACACTTTAATGAACACAGCTGTCTCTTAGTCATCTCGTTCTGCCCTGGCTTCTGACAATGTGACAACCAAAGACATAAAACTAACTTCAGTAAGACAAGTGATCAAGTCAACCGAGTTATTTAAATCCACGGTTTTCTCTAGCCACTTTCTGTAAAAGCCAGCTCTCAATCAAATTCAAGAAAATATGGCGATGTGTTTTAGAACATTAAAAAAAAGTTAGAGCATGCTAACAGAACCAACTTGTAACATATCATTGCAAAATTTTACCAAGATGCTATCTTGAGCATTTTACTGGTGTAAGTTGCTTAAATCTACGCAACAGATGTCATTCAGAGCGAAGAGGAAGGAGCAGCATCTAACACCAACTCCATTTAAGAAACAATACCAAACGCTCCCGTTAATATTTTTAATTCTCTATCCCAGAGCCATCAAAATGAACCGACCACAGAGAATAAGAACACAATGGGGACCTTGTTTTAGCAGGCTGCACCAGGAAAGGCATGTGCAGTAAACATCCACATGTTATCTCAGTCAAGTAATCAGCAGCAAGAAAGGGCCGTGCATCCTTACCAATGAATTTCTGAGGCATTGAGCTTTTTCGTTTTGCCACATTGCTTGCTAATCTGTCCAGAACGAGCGCTCTTTCACTTCCCATCTCTGCTTTGATGTGTCTTGCTTCCACGCTCGCTGCTTTGGAAGAAGAGGGAGAAGCTGGTAAATGGGGCGACTGGGAAAGGGAAATCAGCTGGGAGAAGCATCCGGGGGCTGATGCACAGGGCTGTTACTACCTGTTGTTCCTGCTGGATTTCCTGCCCTGGGTACCCGCTGTGGTCAGTGAGACCGATTCTGGGGCACATTCAGATCTTGCAATCTTGTGCTGAGACGGGAAAGCCCGACTCATCCCCAGCTAGTGCCTTCATCAGCAAGAGGAAGTGTTGAAGAAACAGCGTGGACGTGGTTGGCTGCAGAAAGATAGATGGATGGAGGCCTTTGGCCCCCAGCAGCCGTCTTTCTGATTCTGAGTAACTGCATGTGACACCTGCACCCTGATATAATTCTTCTTAACAACTTTGAAAAAAAAAAAAAAGGCACAGTGCCCCAGATTTACTGCTCTGTTTATGTTAATGGCACTTTTGAAAATAGATACACTCACCCAGATAGCAAGAAATCTGCTCAGTGATTTGGGTATTGAAATACTGAGTCATTTTTTTTCTTCACTACGTTTCTCTCAGTTCTTAGCTTTCAAATTCCATTTCTCTGGGTTCTGTGTGTCGCCTTACATGTCCTCCACATCTCAAAATCATTTCCATTAAAGTGTCCCTGAGCCACACTGTTGTTTTGAAATTAAAGAACAATGTGTACCCTGTATTTCTATTATGTTTCTAATGAAAAAATGAGACTAGGAACTGAGGATGGGGATTGGTTATCAACCCACAGAAAGACATCTGAGTGTCACAGGCTGGAGTTCTCAGACCTGGCTGCAAATTAGTATTGCCTAATTGCCTCGTACACACCTAAGAAATATGTATAGGCAGGTTCCCTTCTCTCTGCAGAGGGGCCAGGACAGCAGTGCTTTCAGAGCTCACTAGATGATGTTAGAGGTAGCTACAACAGGACAAGGCAGCTCATGTCTGTAATCCCAGTACTGGGGAGACTGAGGCAAGAAGACTGCCATGGGTTTGAGGCTAGCCTGGGCTACACAGTGAGTTGCAGGCCATCCTAGGCTACCAGGCGAATCTCTGGGAAGGGGGAGCAGACATAATTTCAGTGCACTAGATGAATATAAAAATACTGCCAATACACGTAAATAGTAAAGTAGAACACATATAATTTACTTTGGTGTAGCCAGCAGTACCCAATGAGGCATCATCCTAAAGAGTGAAAATTCAGTAGCTGCTATAAATACAAGGCCTAAATCTTCATAATTCAGCAAATTATTTCGGTAAAAGACCAAAGAGTAAACACTGTGTATGATTATTTGTAAGCATTATTATTTTTGAGGCAGGGTCTTTCTGTTACATAGCCCCAAGGTTGGTCTCAAATGCATGGATACTTGCTTCCATCTCTCCAGTACTGGGATTACACAGTCGCACTACTATGCTTATGTTGGTAGTGACTATTTTTAAATTTGTGGGATCACAGTCCCTTTCTATATTAGTGTTTTCTGTTCTACGTCTCTTTTAAAATGTAAAAATTGGACCAGAGAGATGTCTCAGCCAGTGACATGCTTGCTATATAAGCATGAGAACTCGAATTTGGATCACCAGGACCCACCTAAAAAGCCCAAGCCTGTATGTAATCCCAGCCCTGGGGAAGCAGGAACAACAGGATCCAAGAGGCTTGCTGGCCAGGCAATCTAGCTGAATCAGCCAGCCCCAGGTTCCGTGAGAGACTCTGTCTCAAGAAATAAGGTGGACAGTGATTGAGAAAGACATTCAAAGTCGACTTCTGGCCTCCAGGCACACTTGTACACACACAAATGTGGACACATTCATATACCACACATACAAACACATACACACACACACACACACACACACACACACACACACACACACACAATAAATAGTAAAAGTCCTATATACAAACAGATTACTGCCGCGGGGTTGCGGCAGCAGCATCGCACGCCTTTAATCCCAGCACTCGGGAGGCAGAGGCAGGCAGATCTCTGTGAGTTCAAGGCCAGCCTGGTCTACAGAGTGAGATCCAAGACAACCAAGACTACACAAAGAAACCCTGTCTCAGAAAACAAAGTAAAACAAACAACAGATTACTATCTGCACTTGGCCTGAGGGCCATGATGTATACACCCCTGCCCTAGCAAACATATGGTGATAATATGAACAAGTCTCTGGTTTTTTTGTTTGTTTGTTTGTTTGTTTTTGTTTTTTTGAGCTGAGGATCAAACTCCAGGCCTTGTGCTTGCTAAGCAAGCACTCTACCACTGAGCTAAATCCCCAACCCCATGTCTCTGTTTTGTCTGAGAACTTCAGAGAGTCTAAACTGAAAATCCATACATTTTTAAAGTGTCTAAAGGAGAAGAAAATGTAATTAGTTTAAAGTAAATGACAGCTACAGAATAATATACTCCCCGGCCCGGTGCACACACTGGTTTGGGAACTGTCTGCACTTGTCCTGCAGTTGAAGAGTCTGAGGTATGTCATGTGAAGAGATTCCAACATACAGGGCCATCGCACATCCCACGGCCTGTCAGACACATGCCCAGAGAACAGGACGCTGGCTACCTTTGCAAGAAATGAACAGCCCAGAAAGATCTCAGGGCAAGACAGTCAGGCTGGGCCAGAGTCAACGCCAGATTAGAAAATGATCATTCCAAGTATTGATTGTTTTCCACTCCATTACCATCATCAAAAGAACTCTGTTTCAGGTGTCAAACAGTGTAAAGCTTTGTGTGGTTTTTAAGATCAGTCATAAAGGAAATCTGTCTCCAGAAGTGAAAAAACAAGTATTGTCACAACGCCAACATTGCTTGACTTGTCCAAAGTAATTCTTGGCTCTAGAGAAACACATCCTTACTCCTGGGCCAGCTGACAACAGTGATGTGTGCAAATGAAAACTCTATGTTTAGGACCAGGGTCCTAGGCAGCTTTCAGACTCAGTAACATCCTTGGACTTGGGCACTTGGTAACAGGGCCCTGCTACTGAGTGAAGTGGGTCGAATTCTGTTCAGTCCAGAGACAGGATAAAATGGCCAAACAGGAAATGATCACACATATCTCCTTGCACACAAACCACCGCTAGATGTGGTACTGCCCAAAGCCCCTTGAGCAGAGAGGCGAAAGACAGCCTGGGATTTGAATCAGTTTCCAACACAAGGGATGGCTGGGGTTTTTTGTTCTTCCTTTTTCTTAGAAGTAGGGTAAAGGTAGCCATGTGTGTCCTCTAGGAATGTCTGAGAAGGTTAGGGTCACCACTCCTGTATCTGTTGTTGAAATGATTTAGGTTGAAATGAGGACAAAAAAGCACTTGGGGAATTTTCCCTTTTAGCCTCACTTCACCACTGTGTTTTGTCCCTTTCAGACTCTCCCACAATGGCCAAATCACGACCTAGGACCTGCCCGAAGCATGACGCCTGTTTCCCACTCATCTCTTAGGAGTCACTGCTCATATTTCACCAAAGTCACCATCACAGCACGCAATCGACATCCTCTGTGTTCGGGAGGATGCTGAGGCATGGACACATTGACCTAAATAACTGTAATGAGGGCATGTCACCAAATGGCAGCCTTCTGAGATAACATCACCTTTTTCATTCCTGGTTACCCACCAGGCTGGTCTCGTCATTTCCAGATAACTCTCACCATGTCAATCAGTGACCAAATGGCTGACATTTAAGAAAGTAACACTCTGGAGTGTTCATGGGTGAGAAGATAATCTGAGGCACAAGGGAAGGCTCTCCTATTTCCACAGCTCAGCTTAGAGTGAAATGCCCCCCCACCCCCCCCCCCCCCCACTGCTCCCTTCCCAGACCTGTCAATCAGAACACTGACTCTCCCAACCTCGCAGACACACCCCAGGGACTGAGTTCACCAGTTCACCTTCACAGACTTAACTGCTCTCCAACTGGAGAGAGTGGACAAAGGCCAGTCAGCAGCGAAATAGAGCACTCTCTTATTTTCTTGCCCAGACTTCATGTCTTTTGACCTCTGAGCTGTCAGATAGCTAATGTCCAAAGCCCTGGATGGGCACCAAGCCAGTTGTCAGGGTTAGCTGAGCTCTGGGATGGTCCAGAGAGTACGCTGACAAGACAAAGACAGAGGAGGACCTTCTGATTTTTGGTCCTCCTCCACATTGAGGACTCAACCGTCTCTTCACACAGTCTAGACTCATTACCTCGCTACACGGAGTCTCAGAAATATAAGTGGAGAGAAACAAGTTGGGCAAGATGGCCAGGAAAGACGATAATAGGTTAAATGATGCAATAGGAAATCCGTTCCTAGGTGGTGTTTGGCAGTTTAATATTGCCAGGGCGGGGGTGGGGGATCCAGGATGGTGGACATTGACACATTTGGTGCCTGGGCAGGCACAGGGGCAGGGCTGCAATTCTGGATCACTTTCCCTTACATCTTTTGTCTATCGTGTAGTAGGTAGGTGTCAGTTTTCATTAGCAGCAGCTATTCTGTAGTATTAGAAAAATAATAAAGCATCATTGAGAACCACAATTACAAGAATCATCTATTGCCTTTAATCCCTGTACACGCCTTAACTATGAACTGCTTCCGTGATGCAGGTTTTAATCTCAGAGTGATTGTAGCTTTGACTATGTGATCCAGTTTTGCTTTTGTTTTTGCAAAATCCTTCATTAGGGCTCCAAGTGTTAAATGGAGCTTAAAGCAGCCATTGCATCCGGTCTCCTCTATGGTGTGGTCAGCAGCTAATGAAGGCAGGAACAAAGTGGAGTCATTGTGTAACAAGATTGTCTAACAACAGATTGCTATCAAAGGCAAGGCAGGTTCAAACAAAAGAAGTTATGTGAAACTGTTGCCCTGTGGAGCAAGTAAGATGAGACTGTTAGGAATACAGACGGGGTGGGGTTTTTGTTGGTTTGTTTTTTAACTTTTAGAAGAAAAAGTGTGTTATACTGGTAAAAAAAAAAAAATGCAATTTCATTCTGAAACCCTTGTGCTTGCATTGTGAAGCAACGAGAAAAAAGAAAAAAAAAAGATTTAACTCCTAGACTCATAAATAAACACGATCAATTGTTCGCTTAGGGTTTTTTCTTTTGGACAGAGTCTCTCTATGTAGCCCTGGAACTGTCTACCCAGCTGGCTTTGAACTCACAGAGATCCTCCTGCCTCTGCCTCCCGAGAGCTGCGATTAAAAGTGTGCACCACATGCGGTTTTAGTCACTTACTTTATAAATGCTATTATCAGCGGTAGAGTGCTTGTCTGGAATGTGCAAGGCCCTGGGTTTTAGCTTCAGCAATGGAAACCAAAAGTCTTATTATTGCTTGAACTCGTGATTATTCACAAAAATTCTGGCTACAAGTATAATTTGTGTGAAATGAGGCTACGTTAACGTCCTGGAGATCGAGGAGGTGAAGTCCACGGTCATCTGTTGCTTCTTCTGGCCCTCTGTACTCCACTAGGCAGCAGGAAGATTGTGACAATGTCACTCATGGTATCTGCTGTGGAGACTTGGCTGAACTTGAGCTAACTCATGGGTCCCCATGATTGACCAGTGGCTGCATGCACTGTGCGTTCTTCAGGGGGAGGGGCCCAGCTTTTCCTCATCTTCCCACACAGGGCATGGCACTCGCAGAGCTGAACCAGCAGTGTGTGGATAAAAGGAAGGACCAGCAAGACAGAAGTCCTGTCGCTGCTTCGCATTGACATTCTTCCGGAGGCTGGTCTTTACGTCCAGGCCTTTTCATCGGTGGCCTTCCAGGGAGGCCTGCTTTCCAGGAGACACAGCTCTGTCCCCGCTTGGCACTCTCACTGCACCGCTACTGAACTTTCTTTTCTCTCTTTTGAGGTCTTGCTATCCTACCCTCCACCTCAGCCTCCTGTTACCACACTCACCCCACTTTGGTTTAAACGTGTGCCTGCTCCAGGCACAGGAGCATTTTAGCGGCGACATGAGGAATAAAGATTTAGGATGTACCGCCCTGGGGCTGGGAATCAGTATAGCTGCTTGAGTTCCTAGTCTACACAAAAAGACCTGGGTTCTAGTCCCAGTACCACAGCGAACTGGGCATGGTGGCACATGCTTGTAGTCCCAGGACAGAGAGAAGTGGAGGCAGAAATTAGAAGTTCAAGTTTAGGGGAAAAAATACTGCATTGCCGGGCGGTGGTGGCGCACACCTTTAATCCCAGCACTCGGGAGGCAGAGCCAGGCGGATATCTGTGAGTTTGAAGCCAGCCTGGACTACAGAGAGAGCTCCAGGACAGGCTCCAAAAGCTATACAGAGAAATCTTGTCTCGAAAAACAAAATAAAACAACAACAAAAGTTTTTACATTAGGAACTTGGCAAAAATGTGTAGGCACTATTTAAAACATAAGAGACCCAGTGATATAGTGCTAGCATGTGGTATTTATACTTAATTAAGCTGTGATTTTATCCATTATGGAATATTGGTTAAAAAAAATCAAAGTCAGGCATGGTGGCGCACACAGCAGAGACAGGTGGATCTCTGGATGTTCAGGTCAGCCAGGGCTACATAGAAAGGTCCTATCTCAAGAAAGAAAGAAAGAAAAGAAGAAAGGAAGGAAGGAAGGGAGGGAGAGAGGGAGAGAGGGAGGGAGGAAGGGAGGGTGGAAGGAAGGAAGGAAGGAAGGAAGGAACAAAGAAAGATCAAAACTTGCTGACTTGGTTAACCCTTGGCTTTTTGCTGAGACTTACAATATGTCACACACATCCATCCAACAGCCCTATGGATGCAAATCAGCTTAGTCGGCTGCTCAGCGCCTCCTGCTCCAGCACCCTGAACAGCCCAAATACTTCTCTTGGTAACGTTTTTAAACTTCAAATTCCTAAAATGGCATGGGGATGTGAAGTAAAAGTTACTTCAAAAATAATCATTTCAGTATTGCATATGGGATAGAACTTACTGATTCCCTCTCCCGTTTCAAGGAGAATCAAGACACACACACACACACACACACACACACACACACACACACACACACACACACACCACACATACACACACACACACACACACACACACACATACACCCCACACATACACACACACACACACACACACACACACACACACACACACACACGTATATGTAAGTGTCTAGTCAGTATATGTTGTTTTATTTCTTTTGCTGTCCAGATGATATATGATTACTAAAATTATAGTTTATTATTTCCCAAAGTGGAAAATAAATCCCCTACTAGATGATGAGTAGGAAAGTACAATGTGATAATCCATACAATGGACTATTATTCAGCTCCAAAAAAGAATGAAGCACTACTACATGTTTCAACATAGATGAAACCAAAAGCATTACGTTTATTAGAAGAAGAAAGACTTACAAGGCTTCACATGATGTGATTGCACTTATGTGAAATACCTGGCACAGGGAAATCACAGAGCCAAGGCAGGTGAGTGGTTGCCAGGCATGGGACGGGGAGAATGATTGCTGGTAGGCAAGAGGTCTCTCCTGGGAGGGGGAAACGTCCTAAACTAGATAACCATGACTGTACAGCTAGCTTGCTTATTTATTTATTTATTTGCCTTTTTTTTTTTTTTTTTTTTTTTTTTTTTTTTTTTTTTTTTTTTTTTTTAAGACAGAGGTTCTCTCTGTAGCTTTGGAGCCTGTCCTGGATCTTGCTCTGTAACCCAGGCTGTCCTCAAACTCACAGAGATCCTCCTGCCTCTGCCTCCCGAGTGCTGGTATCAAAGGCATGCACCACCACCACCTGGCTTATACAACTTTATTTATTTGTTAATTTATTCTTCATTGTTGTTTTCTGAGAGTCTCTCTACATAGCCCTGGCTGTCCTGGAACTCAGTGATTCCCCTGCCTCTGCCTCCCAATGCCAAGATTAAAGGGTGTGCCACCACACCTGGCTGTTACAGAATATTGATCTTAAGTTGTACTTTAAGAATAAAAAATACTGCCAGACATATACGTGTGTGCAATGTGTGTGCCTGCGTGCACACACAAACCAAACCAAACAAGCAAACTAAAGCACTAGTGATTTTTAAGTTAGTCACTGGATTTTGACAAGTCTTTGTTTTCCCATCTCTAAATCGAGAAGGTAGGATTAGATCACTACTAAGCATGCCTGCCACTTGAGATGGCAAACACCAGGCTCCCGTTGTTTTTCTGGAGGTAGCAAGCAGCCCTCTTCAGAAACAAGGAGGAATGGGATTCCTTGATAAAACTCAAGATGCCATCAGGATGGAAGGTAGGAACAAGCCAAGACCCATGGCTTCAGTTGGCCAGCACCTAAACCAGGAAGCAGGCTTAATCTAAAGCCCTAGTTTCCTTCTACTCCACTGGGTGAACACCCAGGGTTTCCGCTCTGCTTCTCACGACACTCACATTGCTCTGTCCCACCCTGTAATCATTCTGCTTTAGGCCATTCAAAATGTTCCAGTGCAGTTAGTTACTGCTGTCAATCACGAGGACTGCTTCCCATTCAAAATAAGCCCTTGGTTCTCGTAACCGATCCACCAAGTCCCCACCGCAAGCTGAAGGACCAGGTTCAGGGTCAAACGGGATGAAGGATGACTGCCAGAGACGCCATACGAGAAAAGCGTCAGGCTAACTCAACTAAGGATGAGAAGGAAATAAAACCACGCTGGACATGGAGGAGGGTTTTAATCTGTGGCCAGGAGGTAGATAATTTAAATCCCTGGGGAAAACAGGAAACCCCTCAAAGCCAAGTACAAGCATCACAGTAAGTCACATGTGCAGACAAGGACATCAGTGGTGGGCCCCATGCAAAGGACATCCTTGCATGTTGTAACTGATTCTTCCCTAACCACTCCCCAGCCTGTACCACCCTCCACCCCAGGGGAGGGGGGCCCGCCCCCAACATTGCCATTCCATCACAGTTAGGAAACCCCGTGGGCTCTAACTCCCATCACGGCCAAGACACAGTTTCCTTCGGCTTGAACGCTTGCCACGGATTGCTAACTGGTTTCCCCAAGATCTATCTAGCCTTGTCCTCAATGCAATCTATTCTCAGGAACAAAGTAGGGTGATGACTTCCAAATGAGCAGTCCGATGATGTCACCTGTCTGTGTGCAAAGATTTTCAGTTTCACTCAAAGGTCTTTGCGATGGCCTACAAGGCCTGATAAGGTCTAGTCTCCCCCCTTCCCCTCTGGCTTCACATCCCATTGCTCATTCTGTCCCAGGCACACAGGACTCTATTTACATAGAAGTCGGAGCGTCAGGACCTTTGCATGTAGTGATCCCCAGTGATCTGTGGGGCTCGCTGCAATGCCCAGCCAGCCCATCAGAACATGACCTGGTTGACGCCTTCCCCGGGGGCCCCCCTTACCCTACACTCTCTGCTCTATTTTTCTGCACTATCTCTCCTTGCTTATTCATTCTGTCTATAATCTGTCTCCACCACCTAGGCGGGCAAACTGACGAGTCGGGGGGAACGAGCCCCGGGGAGCTTACCGGCGTCCCCCAGGTCAGAATTCTGAAGAAACGTGCGGCATCGTTCTTTGTGCTCCTCCAGGGAACTCCTCTGCTTGTAGCTCCTTCCGCAGAACTCACACTTGTAGGGTTTCTCCACTAGAAGGAAGACACAGAGCGCTCAGGGACCCCACACACCGAGACCCCGGCTCTGAGAAGACTGGTCTCTAGGAATGAGGCTGCTGGCCTAGCCAGCCCTCCAAGTCTATCACACCAGTGTATCAAAAAGGATGGCCACCTGTCGAAAATGGAAGGCTCTGCAGTGGGCGACTGCTGTTTTACTTAGGGTTTGGCTCCAAGTTAAATCTTGTTTCTTTTTGATTAACAAAAAGCAGGTCCCAGGGCTGGAGAGGGGGCTCATCAGTTAAGAGTACTGGCTGCTCTTGCAGAGAACTGAGCTCTGGGTCCCAGCACCCACATGGGGTGGTTCACACTGGCTGCAACTCTGGTCCCAGGGGACCTAGAGTTAAAAATAAAGGTTGAGAGACAGAGACAGAGACAGAGTGAGCAGGGTCCTTTATTCTTCAAGGAGGGTAGTGTGTTATAAGAGTGAAATGGGGCCAGCACAAATGGGAGACTCTGTGAGTTTGAGGCCAGCCTGATGGACAGAGTGAGACCCTATCTCAAAACCAAACCAAACCAAATTATTATTTCTTGTTGTTGAACAATGGTTCAACAGTTAAGATCACTTAACTACTGGGGCTGGAGAGGCTGCCTAATGGTTAGAGCACTCTTTGCTTTTGCAGAGGATCCGGGTTTGGTTCCTAGTACCCACATGGCAGCTCACTACCATCCATACTAACTCCAGCTCCAGGGGATTTGATGCCCTCCTCTGACCTCCTTGGGTACACATATGCAGGGAAGGCACTCATTCATATAAAATTAATGGAAATGGGAAGGCATTCTTCCTATTTTGTGACATCCATCTAACTGTAAGAAAGAAAGCAGGTAGTCTGTGAGCATTAGAATTGGGCTAGCGACTCATCAAACACCCACAAGTTTGGAGCGTGGGTGCCATTCTTGTCAAGTGGCTTTATACAAGCATGGCCAAAGACAGGGCTGATTAACAAAGAACATTTTAAATAATAGGATTAAGAATGAAATGCAGTAGCTAGGCGAAATTACACATGCATTTAATCACAGCACTTTGGAGGAAGAGGCAGGAGGATTTCTGTGAGTTCAAGGCCAGCCTGGTCTACATACTAAGACCCTGTTTGGAAAACCAAACAAACAAAAAGAATGAATTGCAAAAATGACTCCAACTAATTTTCTAAAACAAATCAAAAGTTTCCCCATAAGTTTGCCTATATCTCTTGATAAAACTCAACCTAAAAAGTTTTCATCGTTTTAGAGACTGAAATGTGTTTTCCCTTTTTCTTTTTGTTATGCTGGGGGGGGGGGGCGGTGTCAAACCTGGAGCCTTGTGTGAGTCATCTGGCTCCATCATGAAATGCTTTATTTTCCAGTTCCTCTTGCTTTGGGAGTAAAAGCAACCTCAAAAGATCCTTATGAAATCTCATACCAAAATAAAGCACAGGTTTGCAATGGCTAAAAAGGTTGTATTTCTGTAAAACTCGGGTGCTCTGGAATCTGTCTTGAAATATCTATTGGTACTCTGCTTGGAAAAGGGTAACAGGAGGGAAATCTCTTCCTCTCTCCTTCCATCCAACCCATCCCTAATTTGTTACATTGACAAGTGCGCTAAAAGGAGAGAGAGAGAGAGAGAGAGAGAGAGAGAGAGAGAGAGAGAGAGAGAAAGAGAGAGAGAGAGAAACCCTCTTTGCCACATATGACCTGTCGTGGGTTTTGCTGAGGTCGGCTTGTTTAATCTGGCTCTGAATTGTGAGTAGTTTTGAGATTGGGGGTTAGTCAAAGCAGTAATGAGGACTGACATAAAAACAAACCTCTCTCTCTCTTTAAATTAAAAAATTTGCCAGATAACATCAAGAACATGAGGTCCCAATTTTGAAAATAAGACTCGCCTTATTTTTCTAAGAGGGAAATTCTAAATGTTAAAAAAGTGTCATCTTGCTTGTTCAAAATAAGGATTGAAAAGATCAAGGCAGCACGTGGCTTTTTAAGAATTCTTGTTGCTGCTCTTAGAGCTTAAAAATAAGTGGGGTGAGGAAGGGGAGAGTTGGGGTGAGGAAATTTAGCCAGCAGCTGGTAAGGCGGTGGTGCATGCCTGCAATTATAGCACACAGAAGGTTAAGGCAGGAAGATGGCTACAACTTTGAGGCTAGCCTGGTATACATAGTGAATTCCAGTTCAACCAGGACTACAAAGTGGGGCCCCTATCTCAAAAAACAAAACAATAACAACAGAAGCTAAGCAAACAAAAAAAAAATGAATAAAACATGTATCCCAGCACCACCAAAAAGAACCTCAAATAATAATTTATACCTGACTCACACTCCATGCTCTTAACCTCTGAGCCACCTCTTCAGATCCCTGCTCTGCACTCTGGAATAATTTACAAACTGTACATTGTTTGCTCCTGTACTTTTCTGAGTGGAAAATTGGGAAAATGGGTGTGTGCACATTAGGAAAATAACACTGATTTTTCTCACAGAAATTGCAAAGGCATCGTCGTTTGTCTGCGGTTCTCCAGACGCAAGGATGCTGAAGACAGTTCCACTGAGTCAGACGGAGAGCGATTAATGCCTTAATGGAAGTGCAGTTAGCGCTAGAGGTCTCTGCGGATGCAACCCTTCCACGGGCGAGCGACGGATTGAAGCCGCCACACCCAACTCTTTCTGGTTTCCACAGTCACTAGATGTGGAACGCTTGTGTCCCTCACTTACCAGAATGTGTCCTAAGGTGTCCCGTGAGCGCATCTCTCCTTTGGCATGCGTAGTTGCAGAGGTGACACTTAAAAGGTTTTTCCCCTGTGTGCAGCTTAATGTGGCGGAGGAGGTTACCTTTCTGAGTAAAAGATGCCCCACACTGATTACACTGGAACGGGCGTTCACCTTCAGAGAGGATGAGAAAGGAGAGCGCTGATCACAAGGCAGGCGGCAAAGCGTGTGCACTGATTAGATGCCTACGGCAAAAGCCCATCTCTTGGGCAGGTTTGCCCTCGGTGAGAGATCACTTGGGAGCTACAGGCTCAGAGACTTGTTGGAATCTTCTTCCTTGAAGAATGAACACTCCCACTCAGTACAGCTACTCTGGTTATCTTACTCTGAGTCAGTGCCAAGAGGCACAAGCCACCTGGGGAGCTGTCTAGAAGGTTTTCTATTTCTTGGCATCTGAATGCAGTCGCCTTTGAAGAAGGACTCAGAGATTCAAGCCTTCTTGTATTTCTGAGACAGGGCCTCCCTACGTAGCCCTGGCTGTCCTGAAACTCACTGTGTGGACCAGGCTGGCCCCAAACCCACAGAGATCCTCCTGCCTCTGCCTCCCGAGTGCTGATGCTGGCATTAAGGTCTTCGTTTTGTTAGGAGGTTTTACTCTTTTGTTCTTTTTGACAGGGCTTTTTCCTCTGTAGCCAAGGAGGGCATGGAACTCATGATGGTACTCCTGTTTGTCTCCTGAGTGATGGAACTGAGCCATTGAGGCACACTTAGATGCAAGATGTAAGGTGTCAAGCCAGGCATCAGTCTTTCACTTTAGAGTCCCTGTACCAGATGAAGTCTAGGGACTCAGTTTATGACTTTTTCATATGCCTTCCTACGGACTCCTTGTTTAATAGATGTATTTAAAACCAACAATAAAACCCGTATCCTTTTATCCACCAAATCTGAACCCAACACAGTAAGGGTGAATGTGCCATGTTAAAACACTCGGAAAAGAAAACTATTTGGCTAACCTTGATGGCTGATTTCATTGGTCTGTCTCTGTCCCTCTGTCTCTGTCTCTGTCTCTGTCTCTCTCTCTCACCCCCACCCCCAGGTCTCACAATGCAACTCTAGCTGCCCTGGAAGACCAGGCTGGCCTTGAACTCAGAGATCCACCTGTCTCTGCCTCTCCAGTGCTGGGATTCAAGGCATGCACCACCACACCAGGCCTTCGTTAGTCTCTTTTCTTTTTTTGGAGCTGAGGATCAGACCCAGGGCCTTGCGCTTGCTAGGCAATTGTTAGTCTCTTTTTAATCGTAGTATTTGCAGCGTGTTTGCCAAATGCATGGTGAAGCAGAACCAAGCGTCAGGGGTAAAATGGCAATGGAGAGCGGGAAAGAACCATCAAAATTACATCAGAAAGCAACGGAGGAATCCAAAGGCAGACCCACACTCCGCCTCTTCATCCCTCACATGGCTGCCCAGGACAGTCTTGAGAGCTGACAGAGGAGGCTATTTACCAGTGTGGCTTCGCTTGTGAACCATCAAGACATTGAAGCTAATGCAGGATAATCCGCACACGTCGCAGTTCATCTTCCCACTGGTCGGTCTGCCGCTGTCGTACGGTACCTGCCTCTCCAGCTTAATGCTTTCATATTCATTATACTCCCTTGCATAGCTGTACGGAATATCACTCTCTTCCGCATTTCCCACGGGCTCCGGCTTCAGAACGTTCTCGTCCCTTTCTCTGTGCTCATCTTTCACTTCCATGGAGTCTTCTGCAGGGGACACAAATGCGAGACGTGAGTGATGACGGTGTTTGAAGCTGGGGAGCAGCTCAGAAAAGAGGCCCACGTTTAACTGATGGTTAAATGCAGAGGAGGCTCAGGGAACACTGAATACATACAAAGCAAGAGAGCGCCAAGAGGGCCATCACTCATTGTTTGAATTCAGAACCACAGTTAGAGCAACACACACACACACACACACACACACACACACACACACACACACACACACACACAGAGCAGTGTCCTAGGCCATCCAGAAGGTTAGAGAGAACAAGTTTTAGCTGTGACTATCCAAAGAGACCACGAAGCCAACATTTCGAACAACCTGACCCTAGTCCTTGGAAAGAAGGAAGAGTCGCAGGTCTTTTTTGGTGGCTGCAGTTAAAAAGGCCATGGGACATGCTCTTTTGTTTCAAGATGAAAACACCATTTCAATGCTGCAGAGGCCTCCGTGCAGACCGCTAGGGTTGAGAGTGGAATGGCAAAACCGTTTTTCTGAAGCCATGTTTTGCCTCTTTCCTTCCTTGTGAACTGTGGGAAAAACTCTCTTATCTCTCTCTCGGAAGCTGTAGAGATAGCGTTGAAAGCAGAGGAAGTGTTGGTGCTAGAGAATCGTGTTGAGAAAGACAAAGGAGAAGTAATGCTTCATTTCAACCCCGGAGCCACTTCTACGGATCTGGGTGAGCTGGGTTCAGCCCAGTTAGGGGAAGAGACAGCTAGCCCTGGTCCAAGTAGGACTAAACTCAGGACCCTAGACCAATTCATTGGAGAGGGCACTGGCCCAAGTCAGTTATGAAAAAGCACCGCTCTTTAAAGGGCTGTTGCACTGTTGGGCATTCTTTTTACAGGTGGGGACAGTCAGAGGGATGGAACTCAGAATCTAGGCACACATTCTGTCTCAGCGACCTCTCCAGTCATTCTACATTTTGTGTGTGTGTGTGTGTGTGTGTGTGTGTGTGTGTGTGTGTGTGTAGGCCAGTCTCTCTGGGACCTGAGGTTCAGTAGTCAGGCTAGGCTGGCTAGCCAGCCAGTGAGCAGCAAGGACCATCTTGTCTCTACCTCTTCAGTGAGGGGATTACAAGGGCTTGCTATCATACCTGCCATTTCATTTGGGTGCTGGAGGTCAAACTCAGATCTTTCTGTGTGGCAAACACATATGTATGGTAAACCGAGGCACTGCCCATGCCCTCTACAATTCTTTTAAGAAGAATAACGTAAGATACGTGGAAGACACACTGGATGTAGTAACACACACCTTTAGTGCCAGCACTTGGGATGCCGAGGCAGGCAGATCTCTGAGAGTCCGAGGTCAGTTTAGTCTATGGAGCGAGATCCAGGTCACCCTGGCCCCCACCTCAAGACAAAACAAACAAACAAACAAACGAAAAACAAAAACAAAAAACAAACCCTAAAAAATTTGCCTCATGAGACCAGTGTTTGTAAGAGATTCCCATATGTAAAATATGCAGTATAAGTGTTTATTCTTTCAAATATCGAGTTTTTAGACATTGGAAGCTCCACTTCTTCACAAAGAAACACACATCCACAGAATTTAGAGCAAAAGAGAATACAGATACCAGTTACTCCAACCTCCTTTTTTCTCGGACGGGAAGTGTGGAAGCAGAGACGCTTTCAGCCATTTTCCGAGTTTTGCACAGCCAGTTAGCTCCAGGTTAGTGCTGGAGAGACGGCTCGGCAGCGGAGAGCGCTGGCCCCTCTCATAGAGGACGCGGGTTCAGTCCCCAGCACCCACATAGTGGCTCACAACCATCTGTAACTCCAGTTCCAGAGGACCTGACGCTCTCTTTTAACTTCTACAGGCGTGCAGGTGGTCACAAACATACTTTCAGTCAAAACATTCATACACTTAAAACAAAGTCTAAGCAACAACAACAAAAAGCTAAACTCACTCTCAGTTAGTTGGATTTGACCCCGAACACTCATATAAAAAAAGTCTGTTTGACAACTCCATTCCACACCCCTTCCTTCACTGGGGTGGATGTAAAAACCCAAAACACTCTGAGAAAAAAAAGATATTTTTAAAAAATACATCCCTTCCAAAACACATCAGAAGTGTTGATCCCACTGCCACAGGAGGAAGCAGAAGAGCTGCTGTGTGGGTTACCTTCCACCTCAGTTTCAGTTTTCACTTCTACCAAGGCCACCTTTCATCTGTACGAACTGTGTTTGCTTAACAGAGCAGGACGAACGCCACCCACCACCGACAGGGCCACGGCTGCCACCCTTCCACTGCTCACCACAGGCCATGGTTCACAACCTCCTGCCTGCAGCACTGGACGTCCGCAGAACCAGCTCAACACAGGCCGCAATTGCCGCCCTAGGCATCTTGGTTAGCTAGGAATTGATTTCTGTGTCCTATGGGGGAAGAGGTTAATCCCTAATCCCCCCATCTCTCTATCTCTCTCTGTCTGTCTCTCTCTCTGTCTGTCTCTCTCTCTCTGTCTCTGTCTCTCTGTCTCTGTCTCTCTGTCTCTCTCTCTGTCTCTCTCTGTCTCTCTGTGTCTCTGTCTCTCTGTCTCTGTCTCTCTCTCTGTCTCTGTCTCTCTGTCTCTGTCTCTCTCTCTGTCTCTCTCTCTGTCTCTCTCTCTGTCTCTCTCTCTCTCTGTCTCTCTCTCTCTGTCTCTGTCTCTCTCTCTCTGTCTCTCTCTCTCTCCGTCTCTCTCTCTCTGTCTCTCTCTCTCTCTCTGTCTCTCTCTCTCTGTCTCTGTCTCTCTCTCTCTGTCTCTCTCTCTGTGTCTCTCTCTTCCTGGATGGATCTTTCCTGTTATCACATGGAATCTGTACCCCTGAGTGTTGTTTTGTTTTAGTTGTTTTTCACTTTTTAAGAGAAGAGTGGCCTGAAGCTGGTGCCCTCCTCTCTGGCCCTGCTGTTCCAGCTGTAGGTGACATCCCACCAAAGCTTGAGTGCACTTCGGTTTGCATGTAGGCGTTTAAAAGAACCTCAACGGAAAAGTTCTTCTACCGAGAACCAAACCCAGCAGATTGAAAGGGCCAGCAGAAAAGAATCCTTTTCATTTGGGTTAGAAAATATGAACATGCCAGGCAGTGGTGGTGCATGCCTTTAGTCCCAGCGCTCAGGAGGCAGAGGCAGGCGGATCTCTGAGTTTGAAGTCAGCCTGGTCTTCAGAGTGAGTTTCAGGACAGCCAGGGCTACACAGAGAAATCCTGTCTGAAAAAAATAGACAAAAAAGAGGAAGAAAGAAAGAGAAAATATGAACGTGACTGCTCTCGGGCCACCACAAGCTCATTGACGTTAGAAAGTAGTGAGACCTGAGTGTGGGGTCTTTCTCTAAACAGGGGACCCAAGACAGCTGCTTCTTTCCTTATGATTTTGGTTGTGGAGGCCTGACCTGGACCTCAGTACCACCGCCAGGCTCACTATCAGAGCTTGGCTTTTTAGTCCTCAGCTGTAGAGCAAGGAAGGCAGTATTTAAG
Organism: Onychomys torridus; assembly: GCF_903995425.1. Lineage (NCBI taxonomy): Eukaryota > Metazoa > Chordata > Mammalia > Rodentia > Cricetidae > Onychomys > Onychomys torridus. The sequence continues at coordinate 86,657,839 of NC_050450.1, forward strand.
ATGAGGGAGGTAAAGAGAGCTTGAGAGTCACGTGGGTGAGGCATTGGAGAAGTGTATTCGACTGCTACACCAGAAAAGTTTCTGGTATGGTTGTCTATTTATTTTTAGATCAACGACCTGGGTAACTTTTTGCATGGTTACTGGGGTTCGGCAACTTGATAGTTTATCATGGAAAGGCAACCAGAGGTGTAAACTCAAATACACAAAGCCAAAGGCAGGAATAGGATTCCTGAGAGACTACTGCGCTCAGCCCCAGCCTCTACACCTGGGCCACTGAAACCCAAGGCAGGAAAGACACTGGACTCCCCTAATGAAGAGAATCACTCCATACTTTGGGAGGAAGATTTGTTGGAGCCAAAGGAAGGAAGGAATTCCACTAACAGCGTAGGAAATCCCAGCAAGCCTGCCCACTGTCAAACCAGGACTCCGACTCCAAACTGACCCTGAGAGGCGGGCTCTCTTCTTCAGGCCTTCCTTCCACTCTGGACACTGGTATGGGAACTGCACGCTCAGCCAGACTTCCAGGCTTCAGATTCTTTAGGGCAAACTCCTTTTTCCATGTTCTTTGTGGTCTGTTCAGGCTTCTCATCACAAGGAGCCCAAGCACATTCTCTCTCCTCATCGCTTTCTAGTCAGATTAACACTTACTGCCTCAAAACTCCGCTAGCCTGGCTTCTGCCTCCATACCTCATCGACTCTGTCCCCTGCAACAACCTGCTCATTCCTAAATACAGTGTGTTCTTGTATGTAGCTCCCCAGAACTCCTGGACACCAGCCACCGTTCATCTGTGTGCCTACTTCTTCAATGAAACTACTTCTGATTGTTCCGTTCTCCATGTTTACCTCCTAATTACTGTTTCTAACCCTCTGGATACTTCTCTGTGACCCTTTCATCCAGTCTTAAAGGCTCCAACCAATGCCTTACATGATTAATCTCCAGATTATACAGCTCCACATGGGGCTCTTTCCTTCTCTCAGTCCTCTTCCCAAATCTTCTAAAGTCAAAGTATTTCTTCCCAGTACTCAAGCTATAAAAGCCTCACAATCATTTTTCCTTTTCTAGTTCGGGCCCCACCTTTGAGGGCTCATCAGTTTAGTCCTTGCCTAATTTCCACTCCCCATTTCCTATGTCCTTTCCTCCAAGCCCCTCTCCTCTCCTGTGATCTGTAGCCTCCATGCTCTTCACCTTTCCAGCTCATCTTATGTGCTGCTGTTTGCCACAGCCCTGCCAAAAGCCTTGAATATTCTCCACTGACAACAAGATAAAGTCCAAATGCAGAAGGAGTACTAAAAGGGCTTTTTGTATCTGGCTCAAGCTTATCCTTAGGACGTTGGCTTTTACTACAGACATCTTTATGCAACTAAACATCTAAGTGTCCTTAGTTTATTCATATCATTTCCATGTACTAGACGGTCTTTCTCCAACATTGCCATAAGCCCAAACCCTACACGTCTTCTAAAGCCAAATCAACATGCCATTTCCTCCCTATGTCATCCTCAATTCCCTCAGCTGGAAAACAGCCTGCTCTTTCCTCCTCTAGGTTACTTACAGACTCTTATTCCCTACAGCCATTAAGCTAGTTGAGGACAGAAGCCACACAGGCTGTGTGTGTGTGTGTGTGTGTGTGTGTGTGTGTGTGTGTGTGTGTAAAACTCAGCATTCTCTAAGACATCACTTAACCAGTAACTACTAAAAGCAGAGGAGGGCTGAACTGGAGAACGGTAGCATGGATCAAAGCACATACTGCTCTTGCTGAAGACCTTGTTCCGTTTCCAGTTCCCACATTGGTCAACTCACAACCACCGGTAACTCTAGACACAGGGTATCCAACACTCCCTCTAGCTTCTGTGGGCACCAGGAACCACAGGAACATCTCTGCACACATACACACATTAAAAAAAAAAAAGAAGAAAAAGTTGGGGATTTAGCTCAGTGGTAAAGCGCTTGCCTAGCAAGCGTGAGGCCCTAGGTTCGATCCTCACCTCAAAAATATATATATATTGGGTTGGGGATTTAGCTCAGTGGTAGAGCGCTCGCCTAGCAAGCGCAAGGCCCTGGGTTCGATCCTCAGCTCAAAAAGAAGAAGAAGAAGAAGAAGAAGAAGAAGAAGAAGAAGAAGAAGAAGAAGAAGCAGCTGAGGTGCTGGGTTCGATGGTACATGCCTGTTGTCCCAGCTACTCAGAAAGCTGAGGTAGAAGGGCCACACAGGAGCTCATGGGCCTGAGAATATTGTGGGCAATATAATGAGACTCCATATCAAAAACAGCAGCAGCAACAACAAAACCAAATAGAAAAACACATTCCATTTATTTATTTGTTTGTTTGTTTGAGACAGGGTTCTCTGGCTGTCCTGGAACTTTCTTTGTAGACCAGGCTGGCCTCAAACTCACAGAGATCTGCCTGCCTCTGCCTCTGCCTCCCGAGTGCTGGGATTAAAGGCATGAGCCACCATTGTCTGGCTCCTTTTAAATATTATTTTATTTTGTAGCTGGGTGTAGTGGAACATGCCTTTAATCCCAGCACTTGGGAGGCAGAGGCAGGCGGATCTCTGTGAGTTTGAGGCCAGCCTGGTCTACAGAGCGAGTTCCAGGACAGCCAGGGCTATAGAGAAACCCTGTCTCAAAAACAAGAACAACAAAATAAAAGACAAATTATTTTACTTCATTTTGTCTGCATGTGTATGCATTACTTGTGTGCCTGGTGCCTGTAGAAGCCAAAAGAGGGCATCAGATCTCCTGGAACTGGAGTTACAAACAGTTGTGAGTGCTGGGAATCAAACCCAGGTTCTCTGGAAGAGCAGCCCATTCTCTTAACTGGACCATCTCTCCAGTTCCCAAATTCCCCTCAAAAACATCCCAAACCAAATAATAACAACAACCAAACTAGCCCACCATGGTATTACAAGTCAGTAACAACGCCGTGCTCTAAAGGTGGAGGCAGAGGGATGGTAAAATCAAGGCCAACTGAGGATACATAGTGGCACCCTGAAACCAAATCAAACCAAAGTAAACACAGGAATAGCAATGGCAAAACAAAGAGACCCCAAAAGACCAGGGGACTGCACGGTTTTACAACAGAAATTGTGGATCTGGTGAGATGGCTCAGTGGGTAAAGGCATTTGCTGTGCAAGCTTGATGTCCCGAGTTCGATTCCTGGAACCCTCAGTGGAGGAAGAGAGCTGACTCCTGAAAGTTGTCCTCTGACCTCCAGACAAGCACTGGAGCACGTGTGCCCCTGCACATCCTACTTCCCACCAAGAATAAAATAGAGCCTGGACATTTGGTAGTGTCGCCTTGATCTGCTCATTTGGGAGAAGGGCCTCCATCGTCTGAGCTAGGCTTAGAGTCAGGTGCTACTACCCTTCCTGTACACGTGGGTGCTGGAGAGCCAACCCTGTGGGTGCTGGGGATTGAACCCAGGACTTGGTACAAGCTTGGCAGGAGGCACTTTACCTACTGAGTTACTTTTCCAACCAAAGTCTTTTGTCAAGCGAATGAGCTGTTTGTAGCGTGAACAATCTCCCACTTGGTTTTGTAAATTCGAACCTTATTATAATTAGATCGGGTTTCTTAAACTCCCAATTTGAACTGACTCTTCAAATAGCACCCAGAAGCTCCTTAAGGCACGGGCAAGATTTTTATTTTCTAAGTCAGGAGGTGGGTCTCTAGACGCTCATTTGATTATTACTCTTTAAACTGTAAGTTTAATTATAATCTGCCTTTTTGTATGTATGATCTATTTCATAATAAAAAATATTAAAGGCTTCCTGAGTAAATTTTGTATAATTGAACTTGTGGAGAAAAGAACACAGCAAACCACAAATTGCTGATAAAAGTAATTGCTATACATCCCCAGAGGGAGGGAAAGATGTCGAAATTGAATTTAACCCATAGGAAATTAGATTAAACTGAACTTTCTGAAGGAGCTGCTCTGGGGGACCATTGTTTCCATCTCTGTCTGTGTTCTGGAGGCAGCTTAGGAAGATGGCACACTCTAACGCATACACCCCCTGGAGAGAATTTTGTAGGCTGAAAAGAACAAAGGTTTGGCTCGCTGGGGCTGATGCACATGATTTCACTTCCTGGGGTGATGGTTATCGCATGAAAGGCTTGTAGTCCAGAGTAGACGTTTTTTGGTTTCACCTGAGACATTGCAAAAACAATAGGTCCTGGAAAGGATCCAGCGTGGAAATCCTGCAGGGGCAATAGCAGTCCCAGCCAACTGTGCCTCGGTTTGTTTTTACAGGCACATCAAATGCTCGGCTGGAGAGCAGACCCTATCAAAGACACAGAGAACAGGCAACTTGGGTTCCTTGAGTGGCGTGTTGCTAGAAGGAACATCCGAGTATTAAAAGGAGGTGCTAAATTTCTGCTCTGGACCATGAGTTCTCAGAACCCAACTCCAAGAAGGACAGAGGTGGAGTAATTAGCCTGAGGTTTGCCAGGGATGCGGCCAGAAGGGACAGAACAACACAGAGACTGTTAGATGGGGAAGTCAGAAAAGGGTGATGTTGTTCAAGTGTTTTACAAGGATGGAGGGTCATAATCATGAAATCTTTAGCACATGCAGAAGTCAACTGGATAACAAAGACACTTAATCATCTTAATGTGGCATTTTAATGATGCCACTGATTTGCTATGCCAATTCAGAGATAATGAGGCCCTAATGCTACAGATGTTCAGCCAGGCTAAAAGAAAGGGGGGTGGGATTTTCTAGCATGCCATTTTCTAACTATCCAATTAAACAAATTGTGAACGCACCTAAATAGTTTACCAGGTTTTGACAGCTGTTAATAGGATTTAGAAGCTTGAAGCAGGAGAGCAAAATGGGAGATACAGGTTCTGTAGGTGTCTCGTCTATATGGTCTGCTCAGTTCACACACACCGACACCTAGAACAGATCCCTTATAAAGTTAATATCTATACATATTTCCTACAACAGCCTCTTTGTATCAGGAATGGAAACACTGAAATGATGGGTCATTTCCATTTTCTAGTTCACAATTTTATGTAGAAAGGAATTTGAGAGAAAACCCTCTGATATTTGGGAACTCAAGAACAAGGAAGAGTTTGGGTATTTAACTGCTAACACTCTAGAGTCCAGTGCAAATGGAACTTCAGGGCAATGATTTGCAGGATCTGTTACGATCTCTCTTCTCTTGCCTTTAAAGACAAAAGGATGGACAGTTCTTCATTTTTAAAATGGCTATTTTTTAAGATCAAGAAAAAACTGGAAAAAGTGAACCAATCTGCAGAGAGATGAGATATTACTATCTTGATAGCTGGAGAGAGGATGGAACGGTTTGCGTGATGTTTGATTGCTTTGGGTTTTTGTTAAAACTCATTCTCTTTGGCCTTTTAAGTTTCTCTGTAAGGAATCTATGTGCATAAGAGGTAAATCACATCACTTCAAATGCAAGAGAATTAGCGCACCCCCAATTTAACAGTTACAAAAGACCCCCTTCAATTTTACCAATGACATCTGTGCCTTATTGTCCGACCATCAACACAGTTCACTCACATGATGATTTTGTTCAATGGCTTCAGGACATTTCCTGCCTTCCCAGTTAAAAGAGAGGAATATATTGCACCCAGCATCAGGGATATACTGCACCCAGCATCAGGAATATACTGCACCCAGCAGGAGGTGAAGTTTCAGCAGCCTGGCTCAGCTTGGCTTTTTAAATGCCTTGGGACCAAGTGCAGTTCTTCACTGAAAAAATGTAAGCAGTGAAGAATACAGTTCATGAAGGTTCTCTCTGAACCACAAAGCATTGTAAGTCTAAGGCATTGTTTTATTTCTGCCCAACATAAAGGCCATTTTCATCTGGCTCAGTAGCTACAAGCACTTATTGCTTTTACAGAGGACCTGGGTTCAATTCCCAGAACCTGCATGGTGGCTCACAACCTTCTGTAATTCCATTTCCAGAGGATCCAATGCCTCTTCTGGCCTCTGAGGGCACCAGGCACTAATGTTGTGCATATAAATACATATCGGCAAAACACTCATACACATAAATAAATAAATCTAGAAAGATTACTTTTACTTATTGTTTTAATCTATATATTATTTGGTATTTGTAATTCTGAGCAGTAACTGCTATGAATGAAAACACAGGCTGGAGGGATGCTCAGGAGTTTAGAGCACTTGTTGCTCTTGTAGGTTCAATCCCCAGCACCCACATGGTGGCTCTCAACCCTTTGTAACTCCATTTCCAGGGAATGCCCCCCATCCCTTTTTGAAACAGGATCTCATTCTGTAGCTCTGCCTGTCCTAGAACTCACAATGTAGGTCAGGTTAGCCTTGAACTCACAGAGATCCATCTGCCTCTGCCTCCTGGATTAAGGTGCTGGAATTAAATTGTGTACCATCATGCCCAGCACATATATATATATGTGTGTGTGTGTGTGTGTATATATATACATATACATATATATATATATATATATATATATATATATGTATATATATATATATATATGACAAGAATAACTTTGAACTCCTGGTTCTCCTACCTCCATCTTCCAAGTGCCAGAATTACAAGAGTGCATTGCCATGATTGGCTTCCATCTTTTTATTATTACTATTATTATTATTATACTATTATTATTATTATTATTATTATTATTATTATTATTATTAAAGTCTTCACTTAGAGGCTATGCAGAGGACTCTGTTGGTAAAGTGCTTTCTTCAGAGGCCTGAGGGCTAATATGGGATCTCTAGCATCCGTGTAAAAAGTCAGATGCAGTGGTAACATTTATGGTCTTAGTACCAGGGCAAGGGAGGGAGGATTCCCAAAGCTCCCAGGCTGGCCAGTCTTGATGAATTAGTTTGCATCCTGTGAGTGACCCTGTCTCAAAAAGCAAGGTGGAGAGTGATAGAGGAAGACATCTGACATGGACGCAAGGATGTGTCAAGCCTCACAAATACATGCAGACATATATGAACATCTGTCTACACACACACTGAGCATTCACCTCAAATGTTTAAAGCATGTTAAAATATAATTCTTAGCAATTCTTAGAAAAATTCAAAAGTTGTTATGCAAATGTAATAAAATTTGCTAAAGACTTTCTGGTTATCACAATATCAAACTCAGGGTCACAGGCAAACCAAAATGTCTTCCATGGCCACAGCACATATAGGTCCTGGGGTTTTGTTTTTGTTTTTGGGAGCTGAGGATCAAACCCAGGGCTTTGCGCTTGCTAGGCAAGCGCTCTACCACTGAGCTAAATCCCCAACCCCTAGTTCCTGTTTTATGTGGTGTATGGTGGGTCAGATAACACAGTCATTCCTTTACAGACTAGGAATAATTCCAAGGCTGTCCCAAGAACCTGCAGAATTCAGTTATTCTAGGAACTGGTGAATGAATGATTTCCTCAGGAAGCCTGAACCAATTCACTGACAACAACCAGGCCAAGGAAGGAAGAGTCTGTTTTCCAAATATTTTCCCTTTTTAATTGTATATTCTCTTCTCACCCAACTTGTTACTGTTGCTGAGTGCCAAGCCTGCCGCTACTGCATCTCCCCACTGAGCCCAGAGACACTGGCCGATCGCTTCCCGGTTTTCCAAATTCGATTCACACTCAGTGGACTGGAGTATTAGCTTCCCTCTTCTTCCAAGCCTGCCCACCCTAATGTCTTCCTCTTTCTCCATAGTATTGTTTGGTGTCTATGTCTGTACATATGTCCTTCCTTCCTCGCTCCTTCCTTCTTTTTTTGAAAGGGTTTTATCCCAAACCAGCTTTGGACTTACTATGTGGCCAGGATAACCTTGAACCTCTGATCCTGCTGCTTCTGTTTCCTCAGTGCTGGGATTATGGGAGAGTGACACCCCATCCAGTCAGTAGTACTGGAGGACCAGAGCTAGAGTTTGTGCGTCCGGGCAAACATTCTACCAGCTGAACTCTGTCGTCCTCCACCCCTGGCCCTTGACAGGGCTTTTCCTCATAGCTCTGGCTGCCCTGGAACTCATGGTGCTTCTGCTCAGCCTCCTGAGCGCGGGGGTTACAGGTGTGCCCCTCCATAGTCAGCTCCCAACAGCTGCAACGCTGTTCTCCTTGCACCTTGGACACTGGATGCCGGCTGGGCTCAGTGGGGATCTGTGGGTGCTCACCAAGCAACAGATGGAAGCAAAAGAAAGGAGGTGAGGAGGGAAGAAGGATGAATGATTGCCCTGTTCTTTGCCTGAAGTACAAAATTAGGGTTGATGGTGTTTTTAAAAATGGCACAGATTGTAGTTTTGCCTAAAGCTAGCACATTAGCAGAGAGTGGAAACAATAAATTGCTTCTAAGTAAAGGTACAACAATGAGACCCAAAGAATACGAAGAACTCTGTGGGGGGGGGGGGGGGGGGGGGGGGGGGGGCACGGGACAAAGATGAAAATTTCAGAGATTTTTTTTCTTTCTAACTGAAATAAAATATATAAAAAAGAATATCAAGTTGACCATCTGCGGCATTATTTGAACTTCAGCCCTTGTTTCTGTTCCTCCTTCCCTTTTTGACATTCAGTTAATGGGATGAGAGCATAAGTCACTGGGAGAGACTGCTGGCTTCTAGGTGAATGTGCATCATTAAAAGCACACTGGGGAACAAGCCATCTCGTCACTGGAACATGCTCATCCCTAGAGGGGGAAGCGCAACCGTTTAACAGCTGCCCAGTCACACACCGGAAGACTATGAGCAAGCGAAGATACATTCCAGCTCAACCAGAAACTGAGGAGGGAATGCTGTCTAACAGAATGAACCCAGAGTAGAAGCTAGCCAACAACCTGTGTTCATGTCTCTTCTATAGCCCAAGGAAATCCCTAAAGGCCATGAATAGAGATGGTGTCCACCGATCATATTCAAAGAATAGAACAGGTCCTGATAGTTACAGAGGAAAGATAATAAAGAGTCTCACTCTCCTTTTCCAGCTGAAAATATGATCAAATGCCTCACATTAACCAGATTATGACTTTAGTGAGAATTTCACTTCTATGAATTTTCTCATCTGGGCAAAGATAATATCTGCATCTCACAGGGTTTTTACAGTCATGAAATTAATCAAGATATCGCACAGTCCAAGCGTAACTGTTAGCATGTGTTATATTCATGACCTTGATTTAGGCAAAGATTTCTTAGATATGATACTAAAATCCTGATTCATAAACAGAAGTGTCTCATAACTTAGTAAGAAGACAAATAGCCCAGTTGAATGCACACAAATGGGTAGGAATGTAACTCAAATGGCAGAGTGCTGGCCTAGCATATCCAAGACCCTAGATTCAGTTCTTAGCACTACCAAAAGAGATTGTTAAAAAGCACCCAGCACATTTGCACTGACATTTCACCAAAGAGGTTGTACAAATGCAATGGGCCAATGATGATAGTCATCCGCAGTCACTGGAGAAACGCAGCTTAAAACTCAAGACACCTCTTCACACCTGCTTGAAGATTAAGTGAAAAGACACACAAAGACACAGAGAAAACAAAACCCTCACATGGATGGATGGTGGGGATATAAAATGGGGTAGCCATTTGGAAAACCATTTGGCGTTATGGCAAGTAGCCTCCCCAATGGTTCCCAGTGGTCCCTGCTTCTTAGTACCTACCTGGTAGTCTACCCTCCCCTTAAATGTGGGCTGGACCTAGACGATTTGTTTCCCATGAGCACAGTTGGCAAGAGTGGTTCCAGGTGTCGCTTCTGTGATGAGGTTAAAAGACGGTGACTGGATCTTGTGTGCCCCCCTCTTTCCTGATGTTTGTGCTTCTGTGGTAGGTAGGTAAGCTGTCGGGTCGCTCAAATGGCAAAGAACTGGAGCCAGTGCCAGGCCAGCCTCCAGGATAAAAATGAACAGCCTTTGGTCTAACAACTGTTAAGACTAACTCCTGACCACCGCCATTCGTCCATTCGTGAGTTCTAGGTTGTCTTTTCCCTTGTCAAGTCTTCAGAGGAGACAACAGTCCAGGGGAATGTCTCCGTCGGAATCTTGGGAGAGACTATGAGACAGAGGAGCCAGAGATGCTCCATCTATATTTCTGAGACAGCCATTTGTACCCAGGTTTGTGGTAATTTCTTTCTTTCTTTCTTCCTTCCTTCCTTCCTTTCTTTCTTTCTTTCTTTCTTTTTTTTTTTTTTTTTCTTTTTTTTTTTTTTGGTTTTTCGAGACTGGGTTTCTCTTTGAAGCCTGTCCTGGAACTCACTCTATAGACCAGGCTGGCCTTGAACTCACAGAGATCCACCTGCCTCTGTCTCCCAAGTGCTGGTAATTTCTTACACATCAACTGGTAACTAATATAGGAAATTCCTTATAAAATTAAAAATAAATATACCAAACAACCCTGGAATTCCACTCCTAAATATCTACCTGAAATGAAGACATATGCTCACATGAGACATATTAAAGTGTTCATAACAACATTATATTCACCAGTTTGGAACTGAACAAAATGTTTTGTATTAACAATGGAATCCTACTCAGTTATAAAAAGAAGTGAGCACGGAGCCAGGAATGATGTCACATGGCTTTAATCCCAGCACTCAGGAGTCTGAGGCAGGAAGGTCCCAAGTTCAAGGCCAGCTTGACTAAAGTAAAATATTAACTTAAAAATAAGCAAACGGCCGGGCAGTGGTGGCGCATGCCTTTGATCCCAGCACTTGGACCCATTCACCATCATTTAACCTAATCACAGAAGCGACACCTGGAACCACCTTTGCCAACTTCGCTCATTGGAAACAAATCTTCAGGGCCAGCCTGGTCTACAAAGCAAGTTTCAGGGCACCCAAGACTGTTACACAGAGAAACCCTGTCTTGAGAGAAGGAGGAGGAGGAGGAGGAGGAGGAGGAGGAGGAGGAGGAGGAGGAGAAGAAGAAGAAGAAGAAGAAGAAGAAGAAGAAGAAGAAGAAGAAGATCAGTGACACAGACATCACAGATGAACTTCCAAAACATTATTTCAACAAAAAGAAGGCAGAAGGGAAAGACATACTTTGTGTTATTCCATTTGTGTGGAAGGTCCAGAGATGGGGACGCTGTAGAGATGGCGTTCAGAGCAGCGGTTCCCCGAGGCTGCAGGTGAGAATGACAGGTACAAGGGTGGCTTGGAGGGTGGCAGAGATGGCCCTAAAACATGGTGGTGGTTATATAACTCTAAGCTCACCGAAAGAACAACCCCTGAACACACAAAGGAAGATAAATCAAAGCTAAACTGAGACTGCTTAAAAAAATAAAAAGGAAATCTTGGGCCAGTAAGATGGCTCCTCCCGTAAAGGTGTTTGCAGCACAAACTTGATGGCCTGAATTCCACCCCCAGGGCCTAGGTAAAGGTGGGAGTGGGGAACCAACTCAGTAAAGTTGTTCTCTGACCTCCATATGGTGTGGCATGCCCCTCCAATAATAAAAAAATAACCACAGCCGGGCAATGGTGGCGCACACCTTTAATCCCAGCACTCAGGAGGCAGAGGCAGGCGGATCTCTGTGAGTTCGAGGCCAGCCTGAGCTACCAAGTGAGTTCCAGGAAAGGAGCAAAGCTACACAGAGAAACCCTGTCTCAAAAAACAAAACAAACAAACAAAAAAAACCAAACCAACAACAACAAAAAAAAACCCACAACAATAAATAAATAAATAAATGTATTAAAATAAGGATATCTAAAGTTGGATGGGTAAAGATAACTAATGGATAAAGAAAACTAAATTGACAGCCAGCTGCCTTAATAATGAGTCTCAAAGGGGGAGAGTTCCACTTCTCATTCCCTATGAGAAGATTGGGGACAAGAGTTTTGTTGTTGTTGTTGTTGTTCTGAGCTATGATCAGACCCATATGACAGATCCTCAAAACATTATCCTTAACTCCTTTTGTTTCTACATAACTGATTACCTGTCCTTTTCAATAAATGTATACCTGGTTAAAAACTACAAAGCGCAGGTTAACTCAGTGGGAGATCGCTTGCCTAGCAAGCACAAGGCCCTGGGTTTGATCCTCAGCTCAAAAAAAAAGAACAACAACAACAAAAAAAACCTACAAAGCACACCTCCTCATTGGCAATAGGAAAATAGCCTAACACAATTTATTCTAAGTTGATAGGACACCTCCATGCTTAGTTATGCTAGTATCTATTACAGACAGAGCCTAACCTCTTTCTAAATCATGCCACAATCCACAGGAGGCACACAGCTTCTCAGACTTGCTTGTTATCTGGTTCCTTAATAGTTGAGTGTGCTTTGCTAGACTATGGTTGTTAATTAATGGGTACAGCCCTGGCTCCCGAGGCAGCAGAAGCAAGTCTTCACATGCGCATCCAGGGATGTGGACTTAGTGGTCTCAGAAGACAAAAGAAGCAAACAGAGTGATCTTTTCTGGAAGGCCTCAGAAAAAGGGCTAGTAGAACCTGGAGGACCGGAAGAGCAAGCTGGCCAGCTAAGGAACAGGTCAGATAAGAATATCAGAGATGCCAGGTGTTGGTGGCACACACCGTTAATCCCAGCACTTGGGAGGCAGAGGCAGGTGGATCTCTGTGAGTTCAAGGCCAGCCTGGTTTACAGAGTGAATTCCAGGACAGGTAGGGCTACACAGAGAAACCCTGTCTTGAAACAACAACAACAACAACAACAAGGCAGAGATGGTTCTGGGATTCAATCAATAAAGAAATAATAAAGGAGCACACAATAGTCTCTGCAATGTGGTGGATAGAAGTGAGGCCACAAGCCTAGACTGACTTAGGAGAAGCTAATGAAAGCCTTTTCTATTTCCTCCAGGGCTGCTCCACACTTCCTGGAGGAATAGCAAAGGGTAACAAAGGCTTGGCTGGGATTTCTGTTTCGGCAGGCGCAGGTGCGGAAGGGTTGTCTCTAACAAATCTTGTCACTGTCTTGAATGCCACCAGACCGACGAAAATAGCGAAATATCTATCATGATCCTGTTTTTACTTCTTCGGTTGACATAATTAACAAATGTATTATGGGTAAGGTCACACATTATTTTTAATTATTAAACCGTGGGTCTCCATATGTTACTGTTTAGACAGCGTCACTCGCTGAAGAGTATAGTTTTCAAGACTGTCATCCCTGCAACCTCAAATCTAGCTCCAACTGCAGTCAGCGAGGACAGCTTTCAACTAGGCAGCTAAATGAGAAAACATCTGTGCTTACCAGTCAAAACGAGAAAGGTCACATGTTAAACCCAGTTAATCTTGTTTATTGGTGTTTGAAGGTTATACGCCAAGGGCTGGATTACCAGGGTCCTCCTTCAGGCCTGCCTCTGATGTCTTTATTCATTCTGCCGTGGGTGAGACACTTGAAAACCCAGGGCCCTGGAAGCTAGTCAGTCACTTTTAAATGCAGGTTTGCTAACCCTAACCTGAATACTCTGTCAGCCTGTTGCTGGGCCTCCAGTTAAATGCTAGAAAAGACCACATAACAAAACAGTCAGGGGAAGATGACTGTTTCCTTTCTAAATTGTCCTCCAAATTTCCATCCACTGTTTTCCTATGGATAAAGCACCCAAAACATTCCTCCACCACAATCAAGAAAAATGAACAGCCTTGATCAGTGAGAGATAAAGTTAAAAGGTTGTCCTGGGCTAGGTTCGAGGATTGCAGACCAAAGAGGGACAGACAGGCTGGAGAAGTCACTATCAGACCAGAGGACCTGGGTTCAATCCCAGACACTAATAGGAGGAAAGGAAGGAGGGGTGTGTCCATCTGTTATTCTCTAAGCAGAAAACAAGATTTTTTTTTTTTTATGTTGGAACTACAACATGAAAACATCATTAAAACAAAACACTGAAGTCAAGAGTTATGGAGAGAAGGCTCAGTAATTAAGAATACTTGCTGCACTTCCAGAGGGCAGGGGTTCGGTTCCCAGCACCCACATCAGGGGCTCACAATTGCCGTAGCCCTAGTTCCAGGGGATCTGACATCCTGTCATCTGTCATCCGTGGGCATCTGCACATATACGCACTTAGGCATACAAATAAAATAAGTAACATTTCAAAAAATGAGCCCTAAGACTGGAGACACTTTGGTTAGCTCCTGTTAATCTTTTCTGAGCTGTGGACCTCTTAAAATATATGTATGCCAAGCAACGTGAAACAATGTGCTACCAAGAGATTTTTCTCAAACCCTGAGATAGAAGGCTGAGAAATTCTGCCCTAGACCTTTAAATTAGCTCAGGCTCACATGAAAGGTGTCTCTACACTGTGCCTTGTACAAACAGTGGTTTGGCATTCAAATCTTCTCACAAGTGTCCCTAAAAGAAATTGGAAATATTATGCTTCTCCCTTATACACTGAGACATTAAGACGGTACTAAATTGGCATTTATACTTTTCCATCATAGTTTACTTTTTTTTTTTTTTTAATCCCAAGATAGGGTTTCTCTGTGTAGCCCTGGCTGTCCTGGAACTCACTCTGTAGACCAGGCTGGCCTCGAACTCACAGAGATCCACCTGCCTCTGCCTCCTGAGTGCTGGGATTAAAGGTGTGTGCCACTACTGCCCAGCATAGTTTACTCTTAAACAAATCCACAAATATTTCTTTGTTATAAATACTGATTGCTCTGGGTGTGTCCAATCTTTTAATATTGTGAAGCAATTTTGTCACCTACAAAGTTCACATTTGAGAATCACACAACTGAGTTACAAACAAATTTGCAAAAAAAAAACAAAAACAAACAACAAAAAAAAAAACCTCTCAGTGTTTTAAATAAACTTAGGATTCTATGTTGGGCCACATTCATAGCTATCCTGGGGTGCATGTGGCCCATCAGTCCCAGATGGAACATACCTGGAACTGTTATTACATCTTTTTAAAAGTATGCAAACTGGTGAGATGGCCCAGTGGGTAAAGGTGTTTGCCACCAGGGCTGATGACCAGAGTTCCGTCCTCGGAACCCACTTGGTGGAATAAATGAATTAATAGATGTAAAAAAGTATCTACTCAACACCAGTATTAGTCATGTGATTCATCCTGCCATAAATTAACTAATATATAAACAAGCTTTTTAAAAATATATATATAGCATTTCTCCATGAACTTCTATTTCCAGTGTGCTTTCCCCATAAAACCTTATCCTGATGAGCTGCCCTCACATGCTGTACTCTTCTATTGCTCTGCACCTACACTATAAACACCCTGTTGTATGTTTCCTCATTAAAATTACATAAGAAAATGGTTTTTTTCATTTTTTGGTTGCAATGAGGTGCCACATGTAAACAAATTATACATTGAATTTTGTATTTTTGCTTTTTATTACTTTTGAGGCAAGGTCTCTCTATTTAGTCTTGGCTGTCCTGGAACTCACTATGTAGCCCTGACTGGCCTCAATTCACAGTAATCTTACTGCTTCGACAGATTATAAATAGTGGTATAAGGACTGTAGGTATGCTCAATGCTTTTCTAAATTGAATTATGGCAATAATTAGCATAAGATTGATTAAATAATACAGCTATAGTTCTTATTTAGTAATTATCAAGAATACAAATGAAAATAATTAGGAATCTCTCTATTAAGAAATTGGTTTTTCTGTTCTTCAAGCTGGACCAAAACTCACTATGTGGCCAAGGCTAGCTTCAAACTCACACTCCCTTGCCTTTGCCTCCTGAATGTTGGGACTGCAGGCATGTTCAGGCGATGCCTCTGAGAAGGGCAGAGGGATACAACTTGCAGAAATTTGGTCAAAGAAATGATCTAAGAGTCCTTTTCTTATCCTGAAAGTAGTCACTTGAACTATGAGTTGGAGTAGGCTCGTTGGGAAAGGAGAGTCGCAACCACATGGGCCACCAGTTTAGACCAGGAAAAGAACACACTGAAGTTGACGACCTAGAAATTAGTTCTCTCTCTCTCTCTCTCTCTCTCTCTCTCTCTCTCTCTCTCTCTCTTTTCCAGAGCCAAGGACCAAACCAGGGCCTTGCGCTTGCTCTACCACTGAGCTAAATCCCCAACCCAAAATTAGTTCTCTTAAAATCATCTTTACCCATCCAAGATCTGAAGATCACTGCTAATAAAGCTCACGTGGTCGGACTAGCGAAATAGCTAAGCTGTTAAAGACTAAGGTTCACAAGGCCAAGATATCCTCACATGCTCTTCACTCAATCAAACAATTATCTACTAAGTACTTATGGGCAATGCAGGGGTGAATGAACAGATGGATGGACGGACAGATGGACGGATGGACAGACCAATAGATGGACGGATAGATGGATGGGTGAATGGAAAGGCAGAAAGAAACAAAGTAACAAGCATGGACATTTACTATCTGTCCAGAACTCTGATATTAAAGAATACAAATAGATTCGTGGTGAGTGCCTATAATCCCAGCACTTGGGAGGCTGAGGTGGGAGGATCACTTGAGTATGCGGTTACTGTGGATAACACAATGAGTTCTAGGCCAGCCTGGGACCTTGCTTTAAAAGAAGAAAAAAGAAGGAGGAAGAGGAGGAGGGGGAAAGAGGAGGAGGAGAACTAGAAGAAGGAGAATTAGAAGAAGACGATGATGATTCTTTAGGGCATGATGGATTGCAGTAGGCCCCTGCCATAACAGTTATAATCAAAATGGAGTTATAACATGGTGGTCATTGGCCCTTATCCTGTGGGAGTAGGTAGGAAGCCATTACTATGGGAGTCTTTGAGAGTTTTGAGTTTAATGTCACGGCAGCTGTTCCCAGGCTGAACGTTTCTGCTCCTGCCTTGTGCCTTTTGTGATTAGTGCATACCCACACCAACTATATTCATTAACTGCACAATAATGTGAAGCTATTTTATAAGTTCTGCCTCCTATTTACTATATATATATAGAGAGAGATTTCATCTCTCACATCAATCTCCTCTACAATAATTAGAAATAACCAGCATGCTGCTTCCCCTCTCCACACACAAATGGCACCGTGAGCCAGGTAGACCAGCCCCTAGTCTACGGTAAGCTGGTGAATGCCTAACATTTAACATGGGGGTTGGGAAATCGTGTTCATTTAGTACTACAAATACTTGACCACAGCCAGTTTCGAGTTACTAGTGAAGCCTGCCAGCTCACACAACTCCTGAAAATTTCACAAGTGACTTGCATGCTGGCTCTGGCACACCACTGGGATTCCCTCTGTCCCTCAGTAGGGCGTCTTCGTGTGGTAACCAATTGCACCAGGAGCCATCATGCCCCATTGCCCCGGCTAATGCCAAACTTCATCCGAGGCCAGCATCCACTTGGCAGGAGCAGCTGCTGTGAGATGCAAGCTCCTGTGGGTGTTTCGTGTGCCCAAGCCTGACCAAGAAGAGACGCCAACATCACCACACCTCCGAGACCACTGTGAAAAGAGGCAGCAACCTCTCCAAGGAACCACCAGGAACAGCGGGCTGACTTCTGTTTTAACCATCTCAACTGTCCATTCTCCTGCAGACACTAAATGCATGCCTACACATTCCTTTAACCTCACTCTGCTTCATGGGTTGGCCAAAAAAAAAAGAAAGAAAACCCAGTGATGCTTTTTTTTTTCTGTCAAGAAGACTCAAGGAGAGACATCTTGGTCTTATCATCAACACAGCCCCTAGTTGACGGTGGGAGCTGCGACTCTGCCCATCTAAACACACACAGAAAGAGAACTTCTGCAGTGGCGCAGTGCTGATGCTGAAAGATAACTCCTGCAACTCCTGCATCCCATGAGCAGTAGGCCTTGCTCTGGGCGCAAGAGATGTAATATTTTGATAAAACGTGGCACTTCCTTTCGAAGCAGGTTTTTACGTGCGTTGAGCTATACCGCGGAGCTTTGGCGAACAGAGGCAGAGGCTGACGTGGTCTCTCCAGCTGCCCCAGCCCTCCCTCCCACACATCAACACGCAGCATGATTAGCATCCATGAGCCGCAAAGGCGGCTTGTTTTTTTCTCTCTTTGGCAGCATCAAAGCGGCTTGTGTTAATGTTTCTTATGAGCACAAGATGATTGTAGACAGCAGAAAGGACTAAAGCATGCCATCTCTAATCTCAGCACTCAGGAGCCTGAGACAGGAGGATTGCCACAAATACAAGGCTAACTTTCGTTACACAGTGAGTTATAGGCTGCCCTGAACTACAATGGACCCCTTTTCCAATCCTTCCCACCTCCAAACAAGAAACTATGAGGAAGAGAGGATTTTTTTTTTCAGCAAACTTTCTAGATTTCTAGTTATCTTAAACTATTCTGCTCAAGGTGTCACCATGGAGACCATTTAAGGCCTTCCAACAAAGTATCAAATGTGAATTTCCTCTTGGAACCAGGCAAGACCTTAATAAACACACTGAAGGCCAGAGAGATGGCTCAGCAGGCAAGGGTGCTTGCTGCCAAGCCTGACGACCTGAATTCGATCCCCAGGATCCCCATAGTGAAAGCAAAGAACTGACTCCCACAAACAACACAAGTCCCTGAAAACTGGGCTTGGAACAGGATCACAATGGATATCAGCGTGCCCAGGGGCACGGGGCGGGGCGGGGTAGGGGTGAGGGTGGGGGGGTGAATGAGAACTTGAGGGGATGGAGAGCCCTCCCAACCGAGGCCCTGTAGAAAGAATGTGTTGCTGAGTGTGGAAGGGCCAAGACAGAGACCCCAGTCCTTCCTCATCTGAAATTGAATGACCATCTCCACCATTTCCCACAGGAAACAGAAGGAGTCTGCCATGAGCATGCACGTTAGGAGACTGTGATTCTAGATGCATTTACCTAAATTGTCCATCTTTGGAAATTTAGGGAGTCTGAGTTAGGCCACCAATGTCCTGCATTGCTTGTCTTACTGATCCCCTCGTTTTTTTACAATCCCTATTAGCCACTGTTATGATTAGGAACCAAAATGTCAACCAAACACTTGGGGCTAAAGCTAGGTTGCTAACCTGTCAGCATTACTGGGAGGCAATGGAAACTTTCAGGGGAGGGCCTAGTTGGAGGAAGTGGGTCACTGGGGAGTCCTTGAAAGGTTTATTAAGGTCCCTGTCCCTCCCCCCGCCCCTTTGCTTCTTGGCTACAATGAAGTGAACAGCTTTGCTCTGCTGTGGACTCCACCATGATTATTTTGCTGTGAGCCCACAATGATGGGCAAAGCAGCCGTGGGCTGAGACCTTGGGACTTGCAAGCCCAAACTGACCTTCCACTTACTGTTTGGTTTGGTTTGGTTTGGTTTGGTTTGGTTTGGTTTGGTTTGGTTGAGCCAGGGTCTTAAGTGGCTTCAAACTTATTTCATTGTCAAGACTGGCCTTGAAATCTTTGGGGTTTTTTTTGTTTGTTTTGTTTTGTTTTGCTGTTGTTTTTTGAGACAGGGTTTCTCTGTGTAGTTCTGGTGTCTGTCCTGGATCTCGCTCTGTCGACCAGGCTGGCCTCGAACTCACAGAGATCCTCCTGCCTCTGCCTCCCGAGTGCTGGGATTAAAGGTGTGCGCCACCACTGCCCGGCTTGGCTTTGAACTCTTGATCCTCCCATTTCTGCCTCCTGAGTGGTAGGCTTATAGGCATGTGCTATCTTTCCTCTTTTTGTTTTTAGTTCCCCCCCCCTTTATTGAAAATAGTTTCTTAATCACACATAATATGTCCTAATTACATTTTCCTCTCCCTCTACTCCTCCCAGTTCCTCCCTGTGCTCCCCTCTCATCCAGATCCACCCCCCTTTCCGTCTCTCAGTAGAACACAAACAGGCTTTTAAGGGATAATAATATCATCTAATAAGATGAAACAAGCAGAAGGAAAAGAGCCTGAGAGAAGGTACCAGAAACAGAGACCAGTTCATTTGCACACCCAGGAATCCCATAAAAACACTCAACTGGGAGCCTCGACCTATACCCAAAGTAATGGCTGTCCTGGAACTTGCTCTGTAGATCCGCCTGCCTCTGCCTCCCGAGTACTGGGATTAAAGACGTGCGCCACCCCCACCCCCCACCCCCGGCTGATTTTAAGTTGCTGTTCTCGTATATTGTTTAAAGCAATGGAAAGCTGACGAAGATGACTTCTGCATGTACTCAAGTCACGTGTTCTGAGCAGCTGCCATGCAAACAGGTGGAGTCAGCATGTGTCACATCAGCTATTCACCCCACCTCCCTTGCACATTTGTGCTTGAGTCCCCTCCCCAGGGCTTTCACACCAAGTGACAGCAGAAATGAACTCCTTCACAGGTCTGAAGGTGTCAGAAGGACCATAGTCCCTCTAAAGGCTCCAGCAATTCTTGGTATCCCTTGCTTGTAGCAACACAACTCTGGTCTCTACTTCCTGTTACATGACTTTCTTTCTCTATGTTACTTCCTCTCCTCTTACAAAAACCCCAGCCATAGGAGTTAGTGTCACACTTACCCACTATGACCTCACCAGCCATTGGAAGATCACACTAACCCACTGTGACCTCACCAGCCATTGGAGGGTCACACTAACCCACTGTGACCTCACCAGCCATTGGAGGGTCACACTTACCCACTGTGACCTCACCAGCCATTGGAGGGTCACACTAACCCACTGTGACCTCACCAGCCATGGGAGGGTCACACTAACCCACTGTGACCTCACCAGCCATTGGAGGGTCACACTAACCCACTGTGACCTCACCAGCCATTGGAGGGTCACACTTACCCACTGTGACCTCACCAGCCATGGGAGGGTCACACTAACCCACTGTGACCTCACCAACCATTGGAGGATCATACTAACCCACTGTGACCTCACCAGCCATGGGAGGGTCACACTAACCCACTGTGACCTCACCAGCCATTGGAGTTAGGGCTATACTAACCCACTGTGACCTCACCAGCCATTGGAGGGTCACACTAACCCACTGTGACCTCACCAGCCATTGGAGGATCACACTAACCCACTGTGACCTCACCAGCCATTGGAAGATCACACTAACCCACTGTGACCTCACCAGCCATAGGAGGGTCACACTAACCCAATGTGACCTCACCAGCCATTGGAGGGTCACACTAACCCAATGTGACCTCACCAGCCATTGGAGGGTCACACTAACCCACTGTGACCTCACCAGCCATTGGAGGGTCACACTAACCCAATGTGACCTCACCAGCCATTGGAGGGTCACACTAACCCACTGTGACCTCACCAGCCATTGGAGTTAGTGTCACACTAACCCAATGTGACCTCACCAGCCATTGGAGGGTCACACTTACCCAATATGACCTCACCAGCCATTGGAGGGTCACATTAACCCATTGTAATGTCACCAGCCATTGGAGTTAGGGCCTCACTAACCCAGTGTGACCTCGTCTTAACTAAGAACATCCACCATGACCCTGTCTCCTCACCATATCTTGCTGGCATTTCAGATCTACAAGGAGGATCCCAATGTCTTTTGTGTTAAGAGAGCTGGCTAAGATGCATTCATGGAATGCTGAACAGGGCTGTTTCTACTGCTCAAGATTAGTCTGATGACAGTTACAACTGGACATCAAGAAGAGATAAATAACAATTATTCTTTTATAAAATAATTTATTTATTTTTACTTTATGTGCATTAGTGTTTTGCCTGCAGGTATATCTGTGTGCGGATGTCAGATATTGGAGTTACAGACAGGTGTGAGCTGCCATGTGGGTGCTGGGAATTGAACCCCAGTCCTCTGGAAGAGCAGCCAGTGCTCCCAACTGCTAAGCTATCTCTCCAGCACCAACAATTATTTTATATACCAATGATCAAGCTGCAAAAATAACCCTGAACCTTCTCATTCTTTGTGCATTTCAATCCAGTTGGATCACAACATTTCACAGGGGTGTGAATTGCTGGATCTGGTGCACACTCCTTTCATCCCAGCACTCAGGAGGCAGAGGTGGGTGGATCTTTGTGAGTTAAAGGCCAGCCTGGTCTACACAGTGAATTTTAGGCCAGCCAGGGGTACACAGTGAGACATTATCTCAAAAAAAAAATGTATGTTTGGCAACTAGACTTCCTTTAAAAGAATTTATTTTCTGTGTATGGGTATTTTGCCTGCTCGTACATCTGTGCATCACCTGAATGAGGGTGCCCTTGGAGGCCAGAGAAAGGTATGGATCTCTGGAACCAGAATTACAGCCAGTTGTGAGCCACCATGTGGGTGCTGGGAATGAACCCTGGGTCCTCTGGAAGAGCAGCCAGTGATCTTAACCACTGAGCCATCTCTCTAGTACCTAGGCCTCTTTTTTATTTTTTTTATTTTTTTAGATTTATGATGTAATGAGCTAAACTTTGTCATATATACAAATAATTCCAGATAAAATAAAATTAGGCATGTAAACAATCACTAATTAAACATACTCCAAGAAACTCAGTTTTAAGAGCACACAGTGGGAGAGCTGGGCAGTGTAAGAAGGCCTCATCAGAGAAGTAACTTGAGATGACGTAAATGTACTAGGTACATTAGCTGATAGACATGTGTCTTCAGGAGTAAAGGAGGAAGCAACTAAATGTTAACATAACATTTAATCTACATGAGATTTTATTTTTGTTTAATTATGTAAATTACAGTGGTATGAGCTACATTTATTAGGGATGTATATTGTTCTAATTTTAGAAATGGTAACAGTTATAATCCTTACTGATGTCTCTTTAAAATGTTTGCATTAACAATTTCTTGTAGATTATGATTTCAAGTCAAATCCCACCCACAATCTGTCTTTATAAGCAATTTTATTGGCTGCACACCCATGCCTATGCCTGTATATATTTTCTCTGATTGATTTGCACTGTATCAGCAGAGTTAAGAAATATATAATAGAAGTTATACGGCTCACAAAGCCTAAGATATTTATTATCTGGCCATTTACAGATAATAACTTTGCCAACCTCCGCACTGAGTTCCTGAGAATATATTGTTAAAAAAAAAAAAAAATGGCCGGGCGGTGGTGGTGCACACCTTTAATCCCAGCATTCGGAAGGCAAAAGCAGGCAGATCTCTGTGAGTTCGAGGCCAGTTTTAAGGGTGGTCACCCAGTTTCTCCCCTATTCCCAGTTATTTACACTAACTGATCACACCTTAGATTCTCCACCAAGAACAGCGTGACATTTCCATATGTCACCAACTGGGAAAACTGAGTGCTTACAGCATTTGGGTGGGTTATTTTGTTTTATATGTTTTGAGACAAAGTCTCTCTATATATCCCAGGTTGGCCTGGAACTCACTCTGTAGCTCAGGCTCGCCTGGGACTCTCCATTATCCCAGGCTGACCTGGAACTCTCCATGTAGTCCTATCCCAGGTTAGCTTCAAACTCACAAAGATCCTCCTACCTCTGACTTATGAGTACTGGGATTACAGGCATGTGTTACCATGTTCTTATTGTTGCATGGATAGTATCTGTTTTTATGTTTATGTTTGAGTATTAACTCAGAGGTTCTTCTGAACCCAGAGGAAATTCTAACATGATTATCAATTACCAGATGAGTTGCTGGATAGAGGTTGCTGTTATTCCAAACACAAACTCAACGTGCTGACTACCAGACCTCGGGAGCTCTAACCTAGAAATGTGGGCACAGCTGCCACCACTTTATCTCATCCTGAATGTGACTCGATGGATGTCACCGTCAAGAAGCTGCCGAATCAGAGACACCATGAGCCTTTCCTCAGCACTTATGACCACATCCTGCACAGCAGCGTTTTCTGAGTCTGTGGTTAAAAACTGGCACAAATTAATGTACAGCTCGGCAGATCGGGAATATGAGCTAACACTGTGATTTGAATCTCAGAACTATTAGGCGAGGAACTCGATTTCTTGGTCTTGAACAATCACTCAAAAGAAAAAGAGTCTGAGAAGAAAGTACTTTTCTTCAGAGAACTATGTAGACTCACGAAGACAGAATTAACCCAGGACTTTCATTTAGTCATGCAATGAACGTTGATTTGTGTCTGCTATGGGTGAGGGATCTATTAGTGAAAACGATGTCCTAAATGGCAGTCAATAAACAGTGGACAGCGGAAGACAATTAACAAATAAAAGTCCAGAGTTTTCTGTGGTGGGTATCACCACAGAATAAAATGCAGCATTGTGTTAAAATGTTGTCAGAGAACGCTGGGCGGTGGTGGCACACCTTTAATCCCAGCACTCGGGAGGCAGAGGCAGGCGGATCTCTGTGAGTTTGAGGCCAGCCTGGGCTACAGAGTGAATTTCAGGCAGCCAGGGTTGTTACACAGAGAAACCCTGTCTTAAAAAAAAAATTTTTTTTTTTTTTTGGTCAGGGAAACAGTCTCTAAAGAGAAGATGCTTTAGATGAGATCCAAGTGACATTTATAAAGCAATAGTGAATGAGATTTGTCATCATAATGATCACCATAATATGTGAGCATTTTAAACAAGCATATAGTGCTAAAATCCAATGCACACACACAAAACCTAAAAGTGTCCTTAAAGGGAAAACAAGTACATGGGGACAAAATACCGCCTATGATACAGCTGGACACGGGCTGGGGAGGCGGATCAGTGGCTAAAACATCTGCTGCACGAGCATAGGACCTGAGTTCAAATCCCCAGCACACCTGTAAATGCCAGGCAGGTATGGTAGCCCAGCTGTAATGCCCGCGTCAGGAGGCAGAAACAGGGGATCTCTCCAGCCAATTGCCAAGCCAGATTAGTGAACTTGCAAGCTCCAAGTTCAGTGGAAGAACCTGCCTCAGCATACATGGTGGAGAACAACCAATAATGATACTCAGTATCCACCTCTGCCTCCATTCACCCATGTGCTTCTGCACATACAGCGTTCGCACACAAATGCAAACATGTACGCACACGCGGGCTATCGAGAAGGCGGTCCAGGGATGGGAGGACAAGGCCAAGAAATGAAAGCAGGGGTAGGGTGTGGACAGAGCGACCTTATTTTGTAAGTCAGTGTCATCAGATAACTGAAGAACCCTACTAGAACAGCTTATAGGCATATTTAGGGGTAGTATTTTGACTCATCTCTTTTCTTTTTCTTTCTAGGCCTGGAGATCGAACCCAGGACCTTGCATGTTATAAGTACACACTCTACCCTGAGCAAAATCCTCTAGCACTGAATTTTACTTTCCAGATGGCGCATGGTGGTCAAACACATACGGGCTCACAGCTCACTATGGAACAATCACAGATTATTCTTGAGGGAACTACCATCCTGGATCATTGGATAAGAGTCACCATCATAAGGCCTGTTTAACTTGAAGTGGTCTACGGAACTCTCTTTATAAATGCCAAGGGGAACATTCCAGAAAAAACAGCTGATATACTTCCTAGTCGAGACCATTATAATCCCTCAGAATTGCCGGGTGGTGGTGGTGCACGCCTTTAATCCCAGCACTCGGGAGGCAGAGCCAGGCGGGTCTCTTTGAGTTCAAGGCCAGCCTGGGCTCCAAAGCGAGTTCCAGGAAAGGCGCAAAGCTACACAGAGAAACCCTGTCTCGAAAAACCAATAATAATAATAATATTAATAATAATCCCTCAGAATTGCCTACCTGTGAGAGGGGCAGTCTCCTCCTGGCTCTGTAAGACCCCTAATGCCAGAGTATCAAGAATGCAGGAAGTATGAAAATACGGGCACTATAACTGGCCCTGTAAGGAATGGGTATCCAGTAGATAGACACAGAGGCTAGGAAGAGGCATCTGCTACAGAGGACCCTTTGGCAGGGACACTCATCTATCTTCACTGCTCTGAAACTGAGCAGCTGTCCGAGAAGATCCATTGATTTCCCTGCGTCAGCTCCTCACACAGATCTCACAGTTGTTAACAAAAATGTTACATTAATTAACAAGAAAATGAGGAAAAACAGAAGAGGAGGGTCAAATGATTCATCTCATCAAGGTAGACAGTTTTTAATGACTATTCAATAATTTTTAGTCATTAAAGTTTTTTTTGGTTTTTGGTTTTTGGTTTTTTTTGAGCTGGGGATCGAACCCAGGGCCTTGCGCTTGCTAGGCGAGTGCTCTACCACTGAGCTAAATTCCCAACCCCTAAAGTTTTTAATAACTATTATATAAACTGGCCTTTAATCTCAGCACTCGGGAGGCAGAGGGAGGTGGATCTCTGAGTTTAAGACCAGCCTGGTCAACAGAGAGAGTTCCAGAACAACCAGGGCTACACAGAAACCCTGCCTCAAAAAACAAAAATAATAACAATAACAAATAAACAAACGAACTGGGGTTGAAGAGGAGGCTCTGCCGTTAAGAGTGTTTACTGTGCTTGTCGGGGACCTGGGTTCAGTTCCTAGCACTGACATCAGGAAGACTCACAATTGCCTGTAACTCTAGTTCCAAAGGATCCAAAGCCCTCTGCAGGCACCTGAACATGTGTGATGCACATCACTCAAGCACACATGAAACAAAATCAAACATAAAAGCTGAATTAAAAGCAAGGGGGGAAAAGGAGCTTGAGAGCCAAGAGACTCATTCCCTGGAGTTAACAAGAAATGAGATAAACTTCAGTATCGCACACTCTTCTGTATACATTTAAAAAAAAAAAAAGGCTTGGGGATTTAGCTCAGTGGTAGAGCGCAAGGCCCTGGGTTCGGCCCTCAGCTGGGGGGTGGGGGACACAACTTCAGAATCGCCAGCATGTGTACACTACCAATGCTTGGGAGGCTGGGGCAGGAGGATTACAAAATCAAGACCACTTTGGGGCACTTTGTGAAGCAAAGCTAGGGGGCCCAGCCTGGTGGGGCATGCCTTTAGTCCCAGCAGAGGCAGGTGGATCTCTGCGCTGGAGGCCTGTTCTACAGAGAGAGTTCCAGGACAGACAGGGCTATGTAGAGATACCCTGTCTCAAAGAGAAAAAAGAAAGAAAGAATAGAAATAGAGGCCAGCAAGCTGGCTCAAAAGATACAGGTGACTGAGACTAAGCCTGACATCCTGAGTTTGATGGAGAGAGAACCGACCCCTACAGGCTATCTTCTGACCTTCAGATACACCTCTACCCCAATAACAATAAATAAAACTTTTAAAAGAATTGAATTGTTGGCCACCCAGTTATTTTCTTGAGAACTGGCTGTTGGAAAATACTCCAAGCTATGGACGTGTGTTATTTTTATAATGGAAAATGGTAAAATGAACATGTTTCATTTTTGCATTGTTTGAGACAGGGTCTCAATACATTGCTTTGGCTATATAGCCCAGAACGACCCTAAATTCATGATCCTCCTGCCTTAGCTACACAAGAGCTTCGATTACAGAAATGTTTCACCAAATCTGGCAAATAAATAGCCTTAAAGCAAAGTTAATATAGTGTAAACAATGAATGAGTATCTTAAATTTTCAAAATATTGGTGTAATACACACACACACACACACACACACACACACACACTGTATGTGTATATGCCATTTGTGTGCATGTGTCCATGGAGAACAGAAGGTCACTTGGAGTTACTGGTGATAATGAGTCACCCAACATGGGTTGGGGGGACCCGACCTAGGACTCTCTGGAAGAGCAGCAGGACTTCCTAACTGCTGATTCACCTCTCCACCCCAATATTGGTTTCATCTTGCAACAAACTATTAAGTGCAAATATATATCAAATGAGCAAATCTGAACCCACAAATAGACGTTTTCACTGGCAAGCTGATTTCTTCACATTCAACCTTAACTCTATCTGTAACCAGGAAGTTTTAACCGCATCACATGGTTTACCTCCTGCATCTTCATCTTCATTGGTTGGGGCTTCAGTACTGTCCACATTTTCTATTTCATGAGGTTTGCTTAAACTGTAGTCACTCAAGGCCTCTGGGCTTTCTGAAAGACAAAGGGAGTTTTAAGGACGCAGTCCACTTGAAGAAATGTGTATAGCTATGCCTTCAGTTCGACATCCAAGTCACCATCAGTGATAGCCAGCATCCCTCACTAATGCTAGACTCAGCTTCCAGTACTGATAAGCAGTACCCACCTTGCTAGTCCCAAGGGTGTAGATATGGAAGCTCTCAAATTTAGAACTGTGAATGAGATTCATGCATCCGGGGTTGGGGATTTAGCTCAGTGGTAGAGCGCTTGCCTAGCAAGTGCAAGGCCCTGGGTTCGATCCTCAGCTCCACATACAAAAAAAAAAAAAAAAAAAAAAAAAAGAGATTCATGCATCCTTCTGCTGTTAACAATTCCTGTGAATATTTCTTTCACCTGCGCTATAAAAAACTCACGCTCCATCTAGACAGCAATTCTTTCTTCACTGGTGTATCTCATGATATTTGGTAGGATGCTATTGCTGTTTGTGCCCAAGTATTAATGTGTAGTGTTAAGAGATACTGAGCCTGAACACAGGGAGGTAACCCAATTTGAGAGAAATGCTCTCCTGAAAGGAAACCTAGAAACTTCTGTATGCCAAACCTATTTTCTCTGTTTATATCGTAAGTGTAATTCTATGCAAAACATAATAGAACTCAAGTTCCTTCGTTCATTCATTTCATTTCTTGGTGCTTTAAAAACAAGGATCTCCCTGTGTAGCCCAGGCTAGCTTCAAGCTCACTTATACAGTCTATGCTGGCCTGACTTCAATCAAGACCCTCCTGACTAAGCTAGAGCAGGGTCAGCAAACTATGGCCTGGTCATACCTGCTTTGTACAGGTCCAGGAAAAGGATGGTTTCAACATTTTCACACTTTTTTTTTTTTCCCAGAGCTGAGGACTGAACCCAGGGCCTTGTGCTTGCTAGGCAAGCGTTCTACCACTGAGCTAAATCCCTAACCCGGTGTCAACATTTTCAAGGGTTATTAAAAACAACAAAGGATCCAGGGAAGAGATTTTATGATGAATTTCTGATCCTTTCCAGAAGTGGTTGCTGGCCACTGATCTAAAGTAAAGCTTAAACCATTTAAATTCAATCTATTGTCTTTACCAGAATTACTTGGTTTAAAAAAAAAAATCGGGTTGGGGATTTAGCTCAGTGGTAGAGCGCTTGCCTAGCAAGCACAAGGCCCTGGGTTCAATCCTCAGCTTAAAAAAAAAATCAATTAAGTGAACAAAAGTCCAATGATCAACATTAGTTGGAATGTAGTTTGACTCTAGGGCTAAAGCATGTGTGTGTGTGTGTGTGTGTGTGTGTGTGTGTGTGTGTGTGTGTTGTATGCCTAAGTGTTTGAAGGCCTTCCTTTATTGTCTCTGCTTTACTTTTTGAGACAGGATCTCTCATTGAGCCTAGAGCTCACTGGGATGCACCTATCTCTGTCCCTCAGTGCTGGCATTACAGGTACATGCTGCCACACCTGGCTTTTATACAATGTCGGGAGTCCAAATTTAGGCCCTTGTGAGCTATCTCCCAGAGCTATCTCCTACCCCCTAGCACATTTTTATGTTGTTAGTGAAGGAGGTATTTTATCAGCAAAAGGAGCTGTTTTTATGATGTTAGTGAAGGAGGTATTTTATCAGCAAAAGGAGCTGTTTTTATGATGTTAGTGGAGAAGGTATTTTATCAGTAGAAGGAGCTGTGTTCATTTCCCATTGCATTTTTACTATAATCAGAATAAGAGCACTCCTCTTTCTTCGGTGCTTTTGGTTAAAATCGTGCTTCTACGGCAAAGACTTGGCATTACCTGTGGGCAGAGGCTGCTCCTCGGTGCCTTTCAGCTCCGTATTTGGTTGTATATCTAAAAAGAAAGGGGTATAGGTGTTAGCTACACAGACACCTTTCGACAGGATCTGAGTGTTCTGGATTGAATGAGGACACGGCTCTGTGAAGCCTCACAGCAGAATTCCTTTTCAGGGCAGAGCTTTCTCCATGCTCCCCCTAACGGTGCTGTAAGGAGGATGGAAGGAATTTTCCAGGCCGCACCTAAGAATGTTCGTCGGAGACCCAATATACTAAGAAGAAGGAGAAAAAGTGTATTGTGCGGGCCATGATGTCGCACGCCTTTAATCCCAGCACTCAGGGCAGAGTTGAGTGGATCTTGGTGAGTCTGAGGCCAGCCTGGTCTACACACGCCACGGCTACATGGTGAGACCCTATTCCAAAAGTTAAGTTAAATACAATTTAAAAGTGAGTTATTACAGAAAGAATTTTAGATATCCTGTACTGTTTCCCATAATTTTGCTGGTCCCTGCTGTAGAATGAAACAATATTCGTCAAGCCCAACTATACTACTCATGATTTGTTCTTATCCAAACCAGTCCATTGAAAAAGGTTAACCAAATCCCAGTGATCCACAGTAGAATCTATGCAATCTGTATGACCTCTCTGAAAGAGACAGGAGGGGACCTGGGAAGTGAGAAGAGGGAGGTGAAGGGGGAGAGTTAAGTTGCTCAGGCTGGCCCCAAAGTCAATATTCTCTTGCCTCAGAGTCCTGAGTAGCTAGATTATAAATCTATGCCCTCATAGCCAATTTCCTCCAAACATTTTGTTTTGTTTTGTTTTTCAAGACAGGGTTTCTCTGTGTGGTTTTGCACCTTTCCTGGAAGTCACTTTGTAGCCCAGGCTGGCCTCGAACTCAGAGATCCTTCTGGCTCTGGCTCCCGGGTGCTGGGATTAAAGGCCTGAGCCACCACCACCACCGCCGCCACCACCACCATCCTCCAAACATTTTATTCAGAATATTTTCAAATATAAAATGAACCCAGAGCCAGGTGGCAGTGGCGCATGCCTTTAATCCCAGCATGGGTGGATCTCTGTGAGTTCAAGGCCAGCATGGGCTGCGGTGCACTGCGGTAACCTCAGCCCTTAGGAGGCTGATGCAATGGAATGCTGGGAGTTTGAGCCCAGTACGGCCTACATAGTGAGTTTTAGTCTGGAAAGGGCTGCACAGCTAAAAATGCAAGGAGAGGGAAGGGCTCAGTGGTTCCTTAACCACTGCACACACTCCTCTTGCCAGAGATCTGAGTTCAGTTCCCAGGACCCACATCAGGTGGCGCACAAATACCCGTAACTCCAACTCCAGGGCATTCAACACCCTCTTCTGGCCTTTGAGGGTATCAGAGCTCATGCGCATATTCCCACACACAGACACACACATACACATGGTTAAAAATAAAAAGCTTATAAAAGAAAATGGGGGGGGTAGAGAGAGAAGGGAGAGTAGGCAGACACCACAGTGAGCTCATGCAGTGAGCACTTATTAATCGCCAACTGGGTTCTACAGTTTTGTGTACTAGGTGTTGTGGGATAATTTTTTGTACACTGTGAAGATGTGTCTTTGCCAAGATGCACTTTCTGGTTGGTTAAATAAAGAGCTGAGTGGCCAAGAGCTAGACAGGAAGAGGTTAGGCGGGACTTCCAGGCAGAGAGAGGGGAAGAGGATGTTGGAGGAGGTGGAGAGGAAGCAGGACACACCACAAGCCACGTGACAGCACATAGCTTAATAGACATGGGTTAATTTTTTTTGTTTTTTTGTTTTTTTTGTTTTTCGAGACAGGGTTTCTCTGTAGCTTTGGAGCCTGTCCTGGACTAGCTCTGTAGACCAGGCTGGCCTCGAACTCACAGAGATCCACCTGCCTCTGCCTCCTGAGTGCTGGGATTACAGGCATGTGCCACCACCACCCGGCGACATGGGTTAATTTAAGTTTTAAGAGCTAGGTAGAAACCAGCTTAAGCTAAGGCTGAGCTTTCATAATTAATTAGATGCCTCCATGTCATTATTTGGGAGCTAGTAGGACAGAGAAAGACTCCTTGCAACTAGATACTGTTTTTATTTCATCACACACCATTCCCCATTTGTTCCCCTATTCATTCATCAATTCAGATAAATCTTCAAAAAAAAAGTTAGAGGTATCAGTGTATTTCATCCCTATAACATCATAAACAATACTAAAATTCTATGTTTTTGTAAGATACTAAGGTAAAATTTATATGCAGGGAATTGCCTATATTTTAAATGCCATTCAATGACTTTTCAAAAGTGCATATCCCTGTGTAATGCAAATTCCCATGAATATCCAGATGTAGGTGCTCATGTCTGTAAATCCCAGGACTCAGGAATCTGAGGTCTATGGTTAGAGGCCAGCCTGGGCTACATATGAGACTCTATGGGGAAGGGATGGGAAGGGAGAAGGGGACAGAGAGAGGAGGAGAGGGGAGGAGGGTGACAAAGGAATCAAAGACAGTGTTTCCATCATCTCGGGAGGGTTTCCCCAGGAGCCTCTTCCTCATCAGTTCTCACTCACTCTCCAGACACCGTTTCCACTGTCGCTGTCTCAACTAATTCTAGAACTGTGTAAAAATGAAATCTTACAGACATATGATACAAATGCTTTTGTCTATGGCTTCTTTTAACATAAAGGTTTGGGACCCATGCATTCAGTGGTGCCTCTCAATAGTTCATTTTTTACATGAGGTTGTATATCACCCACCACTCATCTGCTCTTCTCTTGAGAAACATTTAAACTGTTTCTAGTTTTGTTATTCTTGGGTTTTTGTTTTTGTTTTTTGAGCCTTATTATGTAGTCTTGGCTGATTTGGAACTCACTGCATAGACCAGGCTAACCTTGAACTCATAGAGAGCCATCTGCTTCTGCCTCCTGGGATTAAAGGTGTGTACCATCATACCCAGATATTTCTAGTATTGATTATTTTAAACAAAACTACTACCCTGCCAGGCGGTGGTGGCACACACCTGTAATCCTAGCACTCGGGAAGCAGAGGCAGGTGGATCTCTGTGAGTTCGAGGCCAGCCTGGTCTTCAGAGCTAGTCCAGGACAGGCTCCAAAGCTACAGAGAAACCCTGTCTCGAAAAAAACAACAAAAACAAAAAACAAAAACAAAAACACAGAAAACTACTACCCTATTTTTTTTGTAAAGAGTAAACTTGAGGCTGGAGAGATTGCTCAGCAGTTAAGAGCACTCACAGCTCTTGCAGAGGACCTGGGTTCAGATCCCAGCACTCACACGGCAGCTGACAACTGCCTGTAACTCCAGTTCCAGGAACTATGATGCCCTCTTCTGAACTCTGAGGGCAATAGGCACATGTGTGGTGTAAATACATATATGTAGGCAAAACACTCATACACATAAGAGAGTATAAAATTGATCTTTAAACACTTTAAATAATAAACTTAAATTTTAAGAGAGCTTTTAATTTATAGGAAAATTATGACAGTGAGTACAGAGGACTGCCACACGCTCCATACTGAGCCTCTTCTATTAATTAACATCTTACTGTCAGTGTGGGATGTCTGTTAGAAGTCATGTACAGACATCTGTCATGACACTAAGTATTCAGATTCCCTTCCTCTCCATCCAATGCCTTCAGTACTTTAGTTACTGTGTCCCCTTAGGCTCTTCCTGGTTGGTTAGTGTCTCAGACTTTGTTTGGGTGACCTTGATGGTTTTGAGAGACAGGCAGGTATTTTAGAGACTGTCCCTCAGCTGGGATGTGTTTGCTTTTCTCAGGAGTAGACTGTGGTATGATGATCCTTGTAAAAAGCCTTTCAGTGGCCATATGCTTTCATATCTCTTGAGTAAATATCCAGGTGTTGAATTACTGGGTCATGGAGTAGTTTTATGTTTAGTTTTAATAGAAACTGCCAGAACTTGTTCAAAAGTGGTTGTGCCACCAGCAAAATATGCATTCTTCCTGCGGCCCTGCATCCTCGCCCATATTTGATATCATTGGAATTTTGGTTGATTTTGCTTTTTGAGACAGGGTCTCACAATGTAGTCCAAGCTGGTTTCAAACTGGAGTCTCCTGCCTCAGTTTCCTCAGCGTTGGATTACATGCAGCATCACATCGAGCATGTCATCAGGATTGTTTTTAATTGAGACAACCCACAAGTTACCATTTAAAATTTTTTGTTAGATTTATTCATGTTAGTGTTTTCCCTGCATGTGCACTACGTGCATGCTTGGTGCCAGGATGGATCAGAAGAGGGCTTCAGATCCCCTGGAACAGATGTGAGGACTGAGAATCGAAACTGGCTTCTTCCCCGAGAAGAACAAGTGCTCTAACTGCTGAGCCATCTCTCCAGCCCCATCATCAGAATTTTAAATGAGAGCCATCTTGAGAGATGCATTTCTGATCTGAATTTACATTTCCCTAAAAGCTACCAATAGTATCTCTTTTCAGGTATTTACCTGCACGTTTTCCTGTATAAAGTATCTTGTCAAGTCATGTGTGCTCTCTCTGCATTTATATTTAGTGATATAATTAAGGTCTGACAAGATGGCCCAGTAGGTATGCTGTCAGTCCCAGAAGCTGATCTCTGGAGTCCACATGCTGGAAGGAAA
Organism: Onychomys torridus; assembly: GCF_903995425.1. NCBI lineage: Eukaryota > Metazoa > Chordata > Mammalia > Rodentia > Cricetidae > Onychomys > Onychomys torridus. The sequence goes on from NC_050450.1 coordinate 86,691,895, forward strand.
ATCTTGCTTCTGAAATTCTTCTTCTGACCTCCATATGCAGGCTATCATACACACACACACACACACACACACACACACACACACACACACAAATAAATTGTAAAATGTAAAAGAATCTTAAAATACATATCCAGTTTTCATAATGACTCTGTTTATTGAAATCTTTCTACAGCAATTTAACTTTAGTGATTCAGCATCTTCCTTCGGGTTTTCAACATAACTAATCACCATTGGCAAATTGGAAGCATTTTATGTCTTCCTTTCCAACCTTTGTATTTATTTATTATTTTATTTTATTTTATTATGTGCATTGGTATCTCATCTGAATGTGTGTCTGTGTGAGGATCCCAGAGGATCCCCTGGAACTGGAGTTACAGGCAGTTGTGAGCTGCCGTGTGGGTGCTGGGAACTGAACTTGGGTCCTCTGGAAGAACAGCCAGCACTATTAACCACCAAGCCATCTCTCCAGCCCCTTTTCTAACCTTTAGGTCTTCAGTTTCTTCTCTGCCATACTGCATGGGCTAGAATTGCCAGAACAATCGAAAGAAGCCATGACGAAGGGTCCATGTCCCGTTCCTATCATCTTTGATGGGGGGAGGGGTTCATATTTCACCATAAATTACTTTAACCACTGGTTTTCCAGGGACCCAAGCAACTCCCTTCCATTCCTGGTTTGCTGAGAGATAGACTTTCTTCCCTTTTTCTCTGTTTGTTTTGAGATTGGGTCTCACTATGGGATCAAAGCTGACCTGGCACTTGCTATGTAGCCCAGGATAGCCTTGAACTTGTGATATTCCTGTGTCCAGCTCACTACCAAATGCTGGGATGCAGATAGATATTTGTCATATTTTTAAGGCACCTGTTGAAATTTTATGATTTTCCTGGATCTGCTCCGTTAATTTGGATGAACTACATTGATTTCACAGTGAGATCAGTTCCTAAGATTACAAGCCTTGCATTCCTGGGACAAAACCCTGCCTGGGTATGATGTAACTGCTGTGGTGTGGCTTGAGGACCCGCACTAAAGAGCTCCTTAAGGATTCGTGAGTTTATGCTTGTGAATGGCTCAGGCCTATAGCTTTTTTCTTTAATTTCTTCATTAGATCTTACTGCTGTTTTGTAGCATTCCCTCTTTTTTTTCTTAGCTGAGGACCAAACCCAGGGCCTTGTGCTTGCTAGGCAAGCGCTCTACCACTGAGTAAATCCCCAGCCCTTCCCCTCTCATTTTTTTAAGAGTCATGTTACTGTGTATTCCCACTCTAGATCTGAACTTACCAGCCTCATCTTTTTTTTTTTTTATTTATTTATTTGTTGTTGTTGTTGTTGTTGTTGTTTTTCTGTGACAGGGTTTCTCTGTGTAGCTTTGCGCCTTTCCTGGATCTTGCTTGGTAGACCAGGCTGGGCCAATTCAGATTTTTATCCCATTTGTTTCGAACAGTTTCACTTTTCAAAGGTTTTGCCTAGTCTTCCTAATTGTCAAACTTATCGGGATGAGATTCCTGCGGTCTCCCGTCGTCTCTGTCTTTGCTCCCTTTCCGTTCTGGTGATCTGCAGTCTCTTTCCCTGTTGGGCAGATGGCCCTCCAATAGCCAACTTTTGACTTGGTTAATTTTCTCTTCTGACTTCTGTGCCCGTCATTACTTCTCTCTTCTGCTTACTCTGGGTTTAATTTCTTCCCTTTTAACCGGTTAAGGCCAAACCGCAGCAAATGGTTTTAATGCCCACTTTCTAGTTGTGAACACTTACCCTATCCATTCTCCCCGAGGATAATACTTGCTACATCTTACGAATTTGGTGTTTTATTCTCAAGATAGTCTAGTTACAGTCTTCTTGAGACTGCTTCCGTCCACAGGTTATTTGATTTATGCTCATTTAATTTGTAGATATTTAGTAGAATTAGCGAGTTCTCTGTTCTCTCACTTTTATTGATTTCTGGGCAAGAGATGCATCTCAGTGATAGATCAGCATGTTCGTGGTCCAGGGTTCAAGCCCTTCGTAAAGGTGAAATGCAAAACAAAAAGTAAAAAGATTTCTATTGATTTCCAGTTCTACTCCACTATAGTTTTAAAAAAAAGTCTACGTTTTCAGTCAATTTATTTATTTATTTCAGGATGGGTTTTGCTTTTGGTTTTGACACAGGGTCTCACTATATAACACTGGCTGGCCTGGAGCTCCATGGTAAGCACCAGGCTGGCCTTGAATTCACAGAGATCTGCCTGCCTCTGCCTCAACTGGCTGTCGTTGGCCTCTTCTGTGCATTGGCATCTGGCCAGCTGCTGAAAGAGGACTCCCAAATGCCCCAAGGCTCTCATCACCTGTCTGCTCCTGCCTGTGCTTGAGGCTATCCTCCACAGCTTCCATTGTCTGCAGTCTGCCCCATTATGGTTGCACCAGCTCACCACGGCTTGCAGGCATCTGAACTTTTTTCCGCTCTGCAACCTTTACACTCTAGTTATCACGTCTAAATATATCACAGAGTTCACGAGACAATTATTAATGTTTACTGCAGACAGTCACGTTTGATTTTCCAGAAGTTAAGAGGAAATTTTACTTTGGCTTTACCCAGATAGTTAGCATTTCTGATGCTTTTCCTTTTTTTTTTTTTTTTTCTTTTTCTTTTTTTCATGAATGTCTGGTTCTTGTCTAATATCATTTAACTAAAGCCTAAAGAACTTTAGCTAACATTTATAATAGTGCAACTATACGGGGACAATTTCTCTGAACTTTCATTTATTTGGATGTGTCTTTCTTTACTTTTCTTTCAATCTTATAAAATATTTTATTAGGAAGTTGGAGAGATGGCTCAGTGGTTAAGAGCACCAGCTGCTCTTCCAGAGGACCTGAGTTCAATTCTCAGCTCCCACATGGTGGCTCACAGCCGTCTGTAACTCCAGTTCTAGAACATTCAACAACCTCTCCTGGTCTCTCTAGGCACCCCGCACACTCACAGTACACAGACATACATGTAGACAAACATTCATACACATAAAATAAAAAACAATTAAAACATTTTAAAACAAAATCTAATTAGACACACAATTCTGATTCCAGGCATGTCGCCTTTAATCCCAGCACTTGGGAGGCAGCAACATGAAAATCTCTGAATTCAAGGCCTGCCTGGCCTCTATAATGAGTTCCAGGCCAGCCAAGCCAACGTTGTGAGATCCTGTCTCAAATATATATTTCTGGACTGAGCCAGGCATAGCAGCTCACACCTGTTATCTCAGGACTTGGGAGGTCAGTGCAGGAGGATTGCCATGAGTCTGAATCTTGGGCTATATAGTGAATTCCAGGGCAGCCTAGACCTAAAACAAAGGCAAAAGAATCTTCAGTGGACAGTTTTTGTTTTTTCTTCTGTTCCCTTAAATGCTGCACTGAATTCTAGATTCTCCAGTGACTTCTCTGGTGAGAAGTCAGCGGTGTGTTCTTGCTCCATTTATCATGTGTTCCCTTTTTCAGAGTTTTCTTGGCTGTTTCCTCTTTGGTTTTCAGCAGTTGGCCACGACAGGACTCGATGTGATTTCATTTGCATTTTCTACTTGAACCCTTCTGTGAAGTTAGGGCTTTCAACAAACTTGAAACATTCTCAGCTGGCAGTTAGTCCTCCATCTACCTTTTCTGCTCCTGTTTTTCTTCTGTGACTTCAGTTACATGAGTGTTAGAGATTTTCCTGTTTCCCACACCTCCCCAAGACTGGCCTTTCTCATCCTAGTGTTTTTATCTCTAACATTCACAGTGATGTGTGTGTGTGTGTGTGTGTGTGTGTGTGTGTGTGTGTGTGTGTAATATATATTTATATTGCAGGCTGTGAGTGTGTAGCCCAGGTTGGCCTGAAACTTGCTGTGTAGTTTAGGCTAGCCTTGAATTCACCATCCTCCTGCCTCTACCTTCTCAGTGCTGGGATTTCAGACATGCACCCCACCGTACCCCAGTTACCCACACTTTTCTCATCTTAATTTACTGTTGAACCCATCCAAAGACTTCCTTGAGTTTTAGATTGAAATTGTAAATTCTAGAATTTCACGTCTGTTGTAGTTTCTTTGCCGACACTTCCCACTTGTTAACTCGCTGTGTGCGTATCTTCCTTTACGTCTTTGAGCATATCTTCAGCTGTGCTATATCCTTGCTCTAGTCTCAATATCTACATCATTTGGAGCCAGTCATCACTGGTTCCATTTCTCTGAAGGAAGCATCACAGTTTCTTGCTCCTTTGTTTGACCCCAACCCTTTTGCATTGTATTTTGGGCATTATATAGGAATTGAGGGGAGCGTTAATTGTGGTTGTTTTTCACTTTATAAAACATGTAGTTATCTTATTTGGGTTAAAGTTCACATTCTGCCTGACCTGTGAGGAGCAGCAGCTAGAGTGACCAAAGGGACCATAGACATTTTATAATTCCAAGGATATCTGAGTGATTTGGTCACCCTGAAGAAACATGAATTTCATATTTAAATTTCAGATTGGGTAGAATGTAAACACACATACACACACACACACACACACACACACACACACACACACACACACATTTACTTCAAGAATCAACCAGAGAATTCATACTTCCCTTCTGGGTTCTTCCATCCCAGGATTGCCACCATTATTTCTATTGCTACGGTTGGTTGGTTGGTTGGTTGGTTGGTTGGTTGGTTTTATTTTAACTAAGTAAGACTGTAGATTTTGTATTCAAACTTTAGTAATTCTGAGGTTTAAAATGGAGCCTACTTTTAAGGCAGAACAACAACAAACAAACAAACAGAACCATAAAACAGGCTGTTTCTAATGCCTTTCAGGTGGTAGGTTTTGGTTTTGGTTTGGTTTGGTTTGGTTTTGGTTTTTTGAGACAGGGTTTCTCTGTGTAGCCCTGGTTGTCCTGGAACTCACTCTGTAGACCAGGCTGGCTTTGAACTCACTGAGATTCACCTGCCTCTGCCTCCTGAATGCTGGGACTAAAGGCGAGTGCCATGACTGCCTGGCAAGGTGGTAGGTTTTTTAAATTACCTTTTGTCCAGAATCTGTAATTTGTTGCCTCTGGGTATAATGGTTCGCCAGCTCCTCAATAGCTGGAAAATATGAATCTGCTCGTACTTTCAGGGTAATAATTTACACAAAACTGTTCAGGGCAATACTGATTTCATATTTTATAGCATAGACAGCAATCAGGTTATGTTCCAGTTTTTGATTTGAAAAATACAATCCCTTTATCCTATGATAATTGAGAAGGTTCAATCTATCAGCCATTAGATGCTGGCAACAACTTAAGACATAAGAAACAATGAATTTGAAAGCTTAAAAACTGGCAGTTTGGCATGAGGTATCAAAATCCAAGCACT